>NC_137924.1:4649845-4704845 GCF_963457725.1 Sprattus sprattus | reverse complement strand
GTGTGTTACAGGAGAGGTGTGTGTGTGATGTGTGTTACAGGAGTGTGTGTGTGTGTGTGATGTGTGTTTCAGGAGTGTGTGTGTGTGATGTGATGTGTGTGTGATGTGTGTTTCAGGAGTGGAGTGTGTGTAAGGTGTGTTACAGGAGAGGTGTGTGTGTGATGTGTGTTACAGGAGTGTGTGTGTGTGTGTGTGATGTGTGTTTCAGGAGTGTGTGTGTGTGATGTGATGTGTGTTACAGGAGTGGAGTGTGTGTGATGTGTGTGTGATGTGTGTTTCAGGAGTGGAGTGTGTGTGATGTGTGTTTCAGGAGTGGATTGTGTGTGTGATGTGTGTATCAGGAGAGGTGTGTGTGATGTGTGTTTCAGGAGTGGAGTGTGTGTGATGTGTGTATCAGGAGAGGTGTGTGTGATGTGTGTTTCAGGAGTGGAGTGTGTGTGATGTGTGTATCAGGAGAGGTGTGTGTGATGTGTGTTTCAGGAGTGGAGTGTGTGTGTGATGTGTGTGTTTCAGGAGAGGTGTGTGTGTGTGATGTGTGTTTCAGGAGAGGTGTGTGTGTGTGATGTGTGTGTTTCAGGAGTGGAGTGTGTGTGTGTGTGTTACAGGAGAGGAGTGTGTGTGTGTGTGATGTGTGTTTCAGGAGAGGAGTGTGTGTGTGTGTGTGTGTGTTTCAGGAGAGGTGTGTGTGTGAGGTGTGTTACAGGTGAGGAGTGTGTGATGTCATACTGTTCACAAAGGGAAGTTGAGGGCCATTCTTCTAGTGACCCTAATGCCCCCTTAATACCCCCACAATGCCCTGTCTCATACACTCATAATAACACACACACACATACAAGTGGACACACACACACACACACACACACACGCACAAACACAGACACACACAGATACAAGCACCCACACTCACACACACACACACACACACACACTCTCTTACAAACACACACTCACACACACATACACACATACATAGTACACTCTCACACACACCCACACACACTCACACACTCACACACACACACACACAAGTTCTTTCCCTCTTTCCCTCTTTCCTCCCTCCACCCCTCTGTCACCACCTCTGTGTCCCTCCCCCTGCCCCCTGAACTCTGTCGTCGTGGGAACAGCGCCATGTCAGAGCTCTGGAATTTCACCGCTGGGCTGGAGAATTCCAGAATGTCTGCTGGGAGTGTTGGAATTGTGTCACATTCCAGACATTGCCAGGCGAAGTTCTCGTATCGCTCCATCAGAGGACAACATGACAGAAGTCATCAGTCAGAGATGTGAGACACACTGACCTGGTTCTGATGGGCCACCCTGGGTTCTGGTTTTAGTGTGACTGTATGAGAAGACACACTGACATGGTCTGGTTCCTATTATGGGTTCTGGTTTTAGTGTGATTACATGAAAGGACTCACTGATCTGGTTCTGATGGCCCACCCTGGGTTCTGGTTCAATGCCAAACTGCCCTGGCTCTAATGGTCTAGGAAATGGTCTCGTGACTGTATGAGATAATGTAATGAATTAATTTGCGATTCAGTGTGTGGAGCAATTCGCTGTTTCTGACAAAAAATTGATTAGAATCGTGGACCTTTGTGGTTCTGTTGGCCAAGTCTGGGTTCTGGTTTTAGTGTCACTGTATGAGAGGATATAATCAATCATCCACTCCTCCTTCATCCCTCTCTTCTTCATCCCTCTCTCCTTCATCCCTCTCTCTCTTCATCCCTTTCTTCTTCACCCACTCCTCCTTCATCCCTCTCTTCTTCATCCCTCTCTCCTTCATCCCTCTCTTCTTCATCCCTCTGTTCTTCATCCCTCTCTTCTTCATCCCTCTGTTCTTCATCCCTCTCTTCTCCATCCCTCTCTCCTCCATCCCTCTCTCCTCCATCCCTCTCTTCTTCATCCCTCTGTTCTTCATCCCTCTCTTCTCCATCCCTCTCTCCTTCATCCCTCTCTTCTCCATCCCTCTCTCCTCCATCCCTCTCTTCTTCATCCCTCTGTTCTTCATCCCTCTCTTCTCCATCCCTCTCTCCTTCATCCCTCTCTCCTTCATCCCTCTCTTCTTCATCCCTCTGTTCTTCATCCCTCTCTTCTCCATCCCTCTCTCCTCCATCCCTCTCTCCTTCATCCCTCTCTCCTCCATCCCTCTCTTCTTCATCCCTCTCTCCTCCATCCCTCTGTTCTTCATCCCTCTCTCCTTCATCCGTGTCTTCTCCATCCCTGTCTTCTCCATCCACTCCTCCTTCATCCACTCCTCCTTCATCCCTCTCTTCTTCATCCACTTCTCCTTCGTCCACTCCTCCTTCATTCCTCTCTTCTTCATCCACTCCTCCTTCATCCTTCTCTTCTTCATCCCTCTCTTCTTCTGGGTAAACAACCTAGTCTTCTCTTCAGATGAGGCTCTCCTGGTTCATGATGATGTCATCAAAGTGAGACAGCAGTATGTGGAGCAGGTCTTTAAGTAAAGTGATCATCAGATCAAAGCTCAGTAAAGTACCATATCAGTCCCTCGCTGACAGACACACAGCACCCACCGGTGCCACCTCTTTAAGTCCCACCCTCTGATCACAGCAGTGCAGAGACCCATTTCAGAAGAGAAAGCCCAGTGTTGGTTCCTGTGTTGACCTCACTGTCTGGATGAGGAAGACAGAGAGAGAGAGAGAAAGTGAGAGAGAGAAAGAAGGAGAGAGAATGAGAGAGGGAGTGAAAAAGAATGAGAGAGTAAGAGAACGCGAGAGAGCGCGAGATAGAGTGAGATTGAAAGAGAATGAGAAAGTAGAAACAAAGAAAGAAATAGTAAGAAAATGAGAGAGAGAAAATGAGAGAACAAGAGAGAGTGAGCGTGAAATAGAATGAAAGAGAGAGAGAGTGCAATACTAATGTTTTAGAAAAGATTTCAATGTAATGTTGTTCATGTTCTACACAGTAAACCCAAACAGTTCTACTAACTTATTACCATTATGTATTCAGTACTTAAAACCTGGTATAAAGTTGACCCAACTTAAAATGTATTAGTTTTCTGAGCAAGTGAAGACGTTTTAATTGTATTGGAATGTATTTGTTTGAGTTAACATTAACTGATAACTCATATTTTTTTAGTGTCTTGTGATGAGAGACAGAGACAGCAGACTTAAAGTTTTAAGTACTCTGAACTTGTTCAGGTTTACAGTGTAGACAGGAAAAAGATGACACTTCAAGAGTGTGTTGGTTGTGACTGGGATCAGTGCAATCTTGTTTAAACACATTCAAAGTGTCTGTGTGATTTACAGACTCACATACCAGATATGTGTCTCATGTTAAACCTATTCTCACAGGGTTATTTTTGTTCTAAAGGATTATTTGAATTATGTGACCAGCCCGAGAAGAATTTTCCTTTAAGCATTTATATGTTCCTCCTATATACTGTATGTGAACACAGTCAGAAAGAATACAGACAGGAGAAAAAGCTAAAACACATTTATTAATCTTACAGTTATACAGAAACATGTTTATTAATCTTACAGATATGCCTGTACAGAAACACATGTTTATAGGCACTTACAGTTATGCCTGTGCAGAAACAGAAACTTAAACTTAAACAGCATATAAAAGCCTTCAGCAGAGAGAAAAGTGATTTAGGGAACAGTTTTTGACAAATGAAAATCCAAGATACTTCAAAGTAAGGTTGACAATTATAACCCCCACACTTTTTCTCAGTGAATTGCTCCTCATAGTTCTCTAGATGTCCGTTCAGTGTTTGATCCAAAAAACAAACAAAATATCTCTGGTGTCGTACACAGTCCTGGCTGAAAATTGGAAGACAAACATAGTTGCTTGGACCAAGCCATACAGCCAATCAACATGAAGCTTCAGGGAGGGGGGAATTTGATTGGCTGTTGAGCTCTAATATCAACACCTTACTACATTTACACTATGGGAGTGAATGTGTGTGTGTGTGTGTGTGTGTGTGTGTGTGTGTGTGTGTGTGTGTGTGTGTGTGTGTTTTTTCACCTACAACTCATGTGATCATGTCTACTTGACAACAAGACACGACCATTCGATTAATAGCAAGGCCGTGAGTCCAACCTGTATGAATCGATCTAAAATCAATTCATTTGATTACTATCTGTATTTGTATCTTCCCTGTACCTGTATCGGTTTAATCTCCTCCACCCTTACAAAAGCATCCAATGGTACAATCAAGAGAGGTGAGGTTAAGTATGGAAACACTCTCTCTGTGAATTGATGATTGAATGTGTGTAGATGTCCTTTGTTAACAGTGTCAAAGAATGACAACTTACCTCTGTCACAGTCCAGCTGCACTGTTATTCTCTGAGGTGTTCCATGCACTTGTAGAGTCTCACATTCTGATGCAGAACTTGCATTATATTTACCATCATCATAGCCTATTGCCCACACACCACTATTGGCATAAACATCATCCTTCCTCTGGGCAGACTCTGTCATCACACCCAGGGCCCAGCCATCGCTCTCTCCAACCTCCACATCCCAGCAGTGAGTCCCTGAGTTAAAGCCCTCAGAGCCCAGGATACAGGGATACTCATCAAATCTCTCTGGGTTATCAGGAAGCTCCTGTCTCTCTTCACTGTCTTTCACGCTGGTCAGATCTTCAGACAGGATTAGTTCTGGGTGTGCAGTGTTGGGATCCAGAATCACAGGAACTGCAGAGAAGAAGAACGCACACACATATGTCTCATGCTGACTTGTGTATTTAATACATAACTTTATACAATAATAAGCTATTTATTATATGAATCTTTCATACTTAAATGTGAATGTTTGTGTGTGTGTGTGTGTGTGTGAGGGGAGGGAGAGATAGTGATAGCAAGCCAGGAGAAGAGAATACATACTGTATTGAACAATCTCCTTCATCTTCTCCCAGACTCTGTACTTCAGGTTGCCCAGGTGTTTTGCCACATTGATCAGAGCTCCTGAAACCCTCTCTGGTTCCTGCGGTAGGCTCTGGGCTCTGGAATAACATTCAGGAGTCAGTGCTGCTGTGGGTTTGGGTTCAGAACCACAGAGAAGAGAGAGACAGGAGGCAGATCACTCACCTCTCCACTGTGCTCTTGTAGTTCTGTAAGATTGAAATGGAATAGTAGATTGAAATATAAGTTATTCATAACGTTTATTTGTTTACATCACACATATTTACCCAAGGACACCGAGTTGACCCATATTTTTCAGATATCGAAACATCGCCCATGGCTTTTTGTGTTTTGTTATTGTTGTTGTTTTTTGTTGTTGTTGCTGTTGTTGTTGTTTTTGTTGTTGATGATGATGCTGTTGATGTTGTTGCTCTTCATTTCATATAATTTCCAGCTGTGTATTTGGAGAAGCCTCTGCTGATGTACCAGAGAGAGATAGCTCCTAACCCTGGACACAGGCCCTAACTGCATGGACACAGGCCCTAACCCTGGACACAGGCCCTAACCCTGGACCCAGGCCCTAAGAGAGTGGACACAGGCCCTAACCCCTGGGCCGAGGCCCTTACCCCTGGACACAGGCCCTAACCCCTGGACACAGGCCCTAACCCCTGGACACAGGCCCTTACCCCTGGACACAGGCCCTAACCCCTGGACACAGGCCCTAACCCCTGGACACAGGCCCTAACCCCTGGACACAGGCCCTTACCCCTGGACACAGGCCCTAACCCCTGGACACAGGCCCTTACCCCTGGACACAGGCCCTAACCCCTGGACACAGGCCCTTACCCCTGGACACAGGCCCTAACCCCTGGACACAGGCCCTTACCCCTGGACACAGGCCCTAACCCCTGGACACAGGCCCTTACCCCTGGACACAGGCCCTTACCCCTGGACACAGGCCCTAACCCCTGGACACAGGCCCTAACCCTGGACCCAGGCCCTAAGAGAGTGGACACAGGCCCTTACCCCTGGACACAGGCCCTAACCCCTGGACCCAGGCCCTTACCCCTGGACACAGGCCCTTACCCCTGGACACAGGCCCTAACCCCTGGACACAGGCCCTAACCCTGGACCCAGGCCCTAAGAGAGTGGACACAGGCCCTAACCCTGGACACAGGCCGTAACTGCATGGACACACGCCCTAACCCCTGGACACAGGCCCTAACCCCTGGACACAGGCCCTAACCCCTGGACACAGGCCCTAACCCTGGACACAGGCCCTAACCCCTGGACACAGGCCCTAACCCCTGGACACAGGCCCTAACCCCTGGACACAGGCCCTAAGAGAGTGGACACAGGCCCTTACCCCTGGATACAGGCCCTAACCCCTGGACACAGGCCCTAACCCTGGACACAGGCCCTAACCCCTGGACACAGGCCCTAACCCTGGACATAGGCCCTAACCCTGGACACAGGCCCTAACCCCTGGACACAGGCCCTAACCCTGGACATAGGCCCTAACCCTGGACAAAGGCCCTAACCCCTGGACACAGGCCCTAAGAGAGTGGACACAGGCCCTAACCCTGGACACAGGCCCTAAGAGAGTGGACACAGGCCCTAACCCCTGGACACAGGCCCTAACCCTGGACACAGGCCCTAACCCCTGGACACAGGCCCTAACCCCTGGACACAGGCCCTAACCCCTGGACACAGGCCCTAACCCCTGGACACAGGCCCTAAC
The DNA here is from genome assembly GCF_963457725.1 of Sprattus sprattus. Classification (NCBI taxonomy): domain Eukaryota; kingdom Metazoa; phylum Chordata; class Actinopteri; order Clupeiformes; family Clupeidae; genus Sprattus; species Sprattus sprattus. The sequence continues at coordinate 4,698,239 of NC_137924.1, read as the reverse complement.
CCTGGACACAGGCCCTAACCCTGGACACAGGCCCTAAGAGAGTGGACACAGGCCCTAACCCTGGACACAGGCCCTAAGAGAGTGGACACAGGCCCTAACCCTGGACACAGGCCCTAACCCCTGGACACAGGCCCTAACCCCTGGATTCTAAGACAGTGAACTGCTGACAGTGAATGGCTCTCACCTGTAGGAATGAGATGGTATCACCTTCCAGCTGCTTTTCTATGTCTCTGTGTAAGTCTGATAGAGAGGAGATCTTCTCAATCCTCTCCTTCAGCATCTGACTCTTCTGCTCCTCTTCCTCCTTCAGCGCAGCTAACCTGGTTGCCTCTTCATCTCGTAGAAACTGGTGCAGCTTCTCAAACTCCTCCTTGATTTTCCTCTCTGTGTGTTGTTTCTGAGTCTGGGTTAAAGGGTTTCATGTCAGTTAAAGAATGCACATACATATTTCAATGTGAAACCATCATCATTAATCTCCCTGTGTTTGACCTAAAGCTGGTGAAACACAATATAAATGTTATTGTTTTTAGGACCTTATTTAGGGCTTGGCACTGTAACACAGTAAGACACAATATAAATGTTATTGTTTTTACAACCTTATTCAGGGCTTGGCTCCGCCAGACAGTAAGACACAATATAAATGTTATTATTTTTACAACCTTATTCAGGGCTTGGCTCTGTCAGACAGTAAGAAACAATCATGAATCTGTGAGTTGTTCATCTTCGTTGGTGGTTCAGTGGTTATTGCTGCTGCCCTCTAGTGGTTGACCTGGCCCACTACAGCAGGCCTAGGTACAACGACACAGATAAAGGCATGCTGAATATTCAACCTTCACCTGGAGTTTTTTTCCTGAAATAAATCTTGACTCTGACCTTCACGTGCGCTGCTGTTTGATCCCAGTATAGTTGGACTTCCTTAGAGAGCTTCAGTGTTCTGCGCAGTTCCTCCTGAAATAAAAGGCATGTGATGTTATCAGCCCTTGCAGACAAGTTTCTCCAAAGCAGCTTACAAAGGAAGCAGGAAATACAATCATCTACTTTACAGCTTGTTCGTAAGTGGGTAGTGCTCATGAGATAAATTATTGCGTCACTTCTATTATTATTTTAAGATTACATTTTAGACTACATGTGTATTTCTTTACTGCTGCTGGCCATGAGAACAAGTTTGAATTAAGGGATTGGATAAATGTCACAATAGTAGCGTAATGAAATTATTGTTATTATTATTTTACTGTTAAAGATGATGTGGACCGGGCAAGGTAAGCGATACGACCCGGCATCCAGAATATACTGTAGAGACCAAGCGCATAAAGGCATGCTTTGAAGAGACCCCCCCCCCCCCCCCCCCCAATCTTAGAGTCAGTCAGTGTGCTGCCCTGTCCACTCCATGTGTGAAGACATCTATTGATAATCTGCTGCTCTCTAGTTTGCACACTGACTGACCAGTCGTGTATCTCGGGGCGTTATTTGTGAGAATACAGCCTGACTTGCTTATGCTATGCTGGCTTTGCCAATGACAGGCTGTCATTGTTCTGACTGAGATCAAATGCAACAGATCAGCGAGGGTGAGTGTTGCCTAGCAATTTAACGGAGAGACAAACGCTTGTGAACCGGTTCATAACTTTTAAATCGGCCAAAGACCGGTTCATGTCATTTTAATACCGATACGGGACTTCACGCATCGATGTAGTCGTATCTTTCATGCTAAAAACGGATATCGATACGTATCGATTCATTTTTACAACCCTGCTATGCATGTATTACACTATATGTGTTCAATTCAGTTTGAATGAGTAAGGCAAGTTATTTAAGTAGTGTGTGTGTGTGTGTGAGAGGTTGTGTTAGAGTGTGTGTGTGTGTGTGTGTGTGTGTGTGTGTGTGAGTTTGTGTGTGTGTGTATGAGTAAATACGTGTGATTCATGGCATTCATTACTGTATATGTGTTCAATTCAGTTCAGTTCTAATGAGTAAAGCAAGTTATTTAGTATGAAGTTATTTAAAACTGTTGACACACAATGATTTTGCTATCTTTAAGATGGATCGACAGAGTGGAGGTCAAATGATTGAACATTACAGCATCTCCAGAGACAACAAATAGTTATTTATATTTTCATAGGCTTGTTTTCTGTGTCGTAAGTATGGCGTCATTGCAACGTTTCATGAGTATGACTCACCTTAAGGTCAGATGCTGCCTCGTCTACAGGATGGAACTTGTGATCAGTGTGTTGTTTTGAGTCCCGACACACCAAACACACCAGCTGTTTATCATCCAGACAGAAGAGCTTGAGTTTCTCACTGTGCAGACTGCAGAGCACCTCAGACCCTGCTGAAGCTGTCTGACTTCTCTCCTGAGAGAAAGTCTCACACACTTTCGTTAGGGCCAGGTTGGGGAGGTATATGTCCTTGGAACAGCGTCTCTTGCACACCGGACAGTCCTTGGATCCTTTGGCGTCCCAGTACTGCTTTAGACAGTTGTTGCACACGCTGTGAGCACATGTTAAAAGGACGGGATCCTTGTAGATTTCATAACACACCGGACAGGAGAGATCTTCTTCTAATTTGGAAGCCATTTTGTTTTGAATAACAACCTCTCTATGGTAATGGTTAAGTTACCACCTTTCTATGGTAATGGTTGTCTTAGGCACTTTGCTTTCACTTTTAAATCGATAAGTCTCAGTCCTTAACTGATCTTTCAGTAACCTATTTCAACTTAAAATCGAAATATCAGCTATCTCTCTATCGTCAGATTAAAACAAGCACACGATGAGCACTGCTGTGTGAAGTAATGGAGTCTCCCGCTGCGTCTCTTCCTCATTCTGAGAGCGTGAGTCAAGGGGAGGGAGGTGAACAGAGGGGTGGCCTCACCTGTGCATACAGGTAGAGCAGGAGCCAAGGCTGCCAAAGTATGACTGGGACATGACACGCCCATACAGGTGCAGAGATGATTACGTTTTGATTTTCATGAGTCATGTATTGATGCCTGTGCTACTTTGCTCACAGTCCTGGATTGGGGTGAATTCTCCACAAGATCAATCCCAGAGTCCCAGAGTCCCAGAGTCCCAGCAGGGTGAACATGGGAGATACCAACACAGTGAAATGTATAAGGGGTGTACAGACCACTGCTCCAACAGGGAGGACATGGGAGATACCAACACAGTGAAATGATTAAGGGGTATACAGGCCACTGCCCCCCATCTTGCTCTTCTCCAGGCTCATCTGAGCAGTGGTGTGTCATGGATAGGGGTGAACTCTCTCCTAGATTAATCTCATGTAACGTAATGTAAGCCAGAGGGAAGACCTGGCAGCAGACCCCTAGTTCTTAAATAGCAGTTAAAGATCATAGAGTGAGAAGGTACACTAGGCTGATCTGATATTGCAGTCATTTCCATGCACCATCAATACAGTGATATTCTGAGTTCTTGAACAGTTTTCTGTCCAAAGGCTCATACAGCGAGTATAAACACGAACACTGACCTGATGCTAAACCATCATGAGTGAGAAAGAGAGAGATAAGAGAGGGAGAGAGAGAGAGAGATGAGAGATAAGAGAGAGAGAGAGAGAGAGAGAGAGAGAGAGAGAGAGAGAGAGAGAGAGAGAGAGATTCTCTATGTTAGGAGCCGCTTCATTTGTTTACATTTGTGAGTTACTGTGTTGTTAAGAAAACTTCTGTTCACCTCCAGATGAACACATAGTGTGGCAAGTTAGGCTCTAGTAAGTTAAGAGGAACCAGAGTATTGGAGAATTTAGCCGTCCAAACCGACCAGTGGACAGCTTTTCCCAATACCGCACAATCTTACTTTAGCTTACACAGATAATGCACAATCTTACTTTAGCTTACACAGATAATGCACAATCTTACTTTAGCTTACACAGATAATGCAGCTCGGTCGTTGCAGTTGACTTCTGTAAGCTCACATCACTACGTAAACACAGAGCCAAGATAGGAGAATCAGACAGACAGGGAAGGACCTGGTCTCTGATTGGACATGCCACACTGATGTCATCACTCCTACCGTGTGCATGGAATCTTGAGTCAGGGTCTCAGCAAGGCTCCCATCATCTCCTCTGTTATTTGATGCAATGGAGCTTAATCTGTTCCATAATGTAATGGCATGTGTACATTACCACTACATCATATACTCTTCCATAGTATTATTACTGTGTGCTGTGGTGAATGTGCTGTGTGCCGTCTCTTGACTCTCTGCTGATATCAGTGAGGGGAATGAGGGAGGGACAACAGGGAATCTGAGCTAAGTACTTTTTAAAATACATAAAACACTAATAATCCTGAGATTTGGATTTGCACTGGTTGTATGTATGTTAAATGTATATTTTATTGTGAATTGACTTTATTTTGAACACAAACAAGTAGGTCAACATCATTAAAAGGAGGCTTAAAATTCAGAAAATATACATAATGGTTTACAAAACTGTCATAATTCAAAACTGCAAAAAGCATGATTTACCCTTCTGTCAGGTCGGTCAATTCTGTAACCATGTTGAGAACACTACATGAGGGTTAAATAGTATATATGGCTCCAATTTGAGATGCTTGTTGTTTAGACCTACCTTGCTGAATCCTGAATCCTTTACTGGACTAAAGCCAGATTGCTGCATCAACCACAAGAAACATTCCTGAAACGTCCTTTTGTATTTCTTACAACCTTTTCCCTGGTATCATTCAAAGCTCTCATTTACTAAAATTACACAATGGATTAATGCCCATTATTATACGGCTCTTCAGAATGTTCCAAAAAGTACCGTTGATTTGAATGGGCCATCCCTACGTCATACCCATACATTAATTCCTGCTAACAGACCTCTGTGAAAGATAATCACCGCTGTCATTGGCAACGGGTTTTGTACTTCTAATTCACATCTTTCATATCATTCCGCCAGAAGTTCAGTCATTTTAACGCAACAGTAGAGAGTAATTTGAAGTCAGCAAGTAATGGGTTGCTATGCAACACCTGAAACTTCAAAGTTCTATTTGCTTGAAGAACTATTTATTTCTAAACGGGACACATGAAACGGCACCTAAATCATTAAAAATAGGTATGTTGGAGGAATGTCTTCTATCGTTTTTGGCAAGTACCCGTATAATAAGCGGGATAATGTATTGTCCGTCGTTCATTCTCCAAAAATAATTCCCTTCAGGACAAAACAACACCCTCCGCTGCGCGTCGGGGTGTTGTTCGCCCCGTCGGGAATTATTTTTGTAGAATGACCTCCGGACAATACATTATCCCTTACTTAAAGCTGTGACATCCTCTCTTGCTGGGCTGCTCTACTTTCACTGAAGCTCTCACTGGTAAAATCCTCAGAGGAAAGATTTTACAGGCAACATTAAAGTATGGAAACACCCTCTCAGTGAACTTGTGTGTGTGCGTGTGTAGATGTGTGTTATTATCAGCGTCAGAGAATGACACCTTTCCTCTGTCCCAGTCCAGCTGCACTCTGATCCTCTTGGGTTCTTGCTCCACTGTGAGGAGAGTGGAGGCCTGTGGTGGAGAGAATGCTCCATATTCACCATTATCATACCCCACATACCACCGTCCACTCAGGGCGGTATAGTCTCCCTTCCTCTGGAGAGACTCTGTCACCACACCCATCACCCAGTCTGTGTTCTCTCCAACCTCCACATCCCAGCAGTGAGTCCCTGAGTTGAAGCCCACAGAGCCCACGACACTGGCATACTCATCAAATCTCTCTGGGTTATCAGGAAGCTGCTGCCTGTCATCATGACTCACACTGGTCAGATCCTCGGACAGGATGAGCCATGGGTGTGCAGTGTTGGGATCCAGAGTCACAGGAACTGCAGAAACACAAATGGTTTAGGTGAGAAACCCAAATGGTTTAGGTGGAAAGATCACACAAAAAGAGATACATACACATACTATACAAACTAGAGGTCAATATCTGTATTTTTTAAACCAACCAAATTATCTGTCTTAGTATCTGGATTCAGATATGAGGCCAGAAGTAGACGTGGCTTCTGTCAGAAGTCATGCTCAACTAGGCATGTGTTGTATTCTGTAGCCTTAAATTGTATGTATACTGTATATGCAATTGGTTTGCCTTCAATGCATCAAACTGATGCATTTATTATGTTATTAATTATGAAATATATTTCCACATCCTCATACTTTACTTTTCATCTCTCTCTTTAATTATTTTTATTTTTAACCCTCTCCTCCTGTTTCCCCTTCTGCTTGGCAGCTCATATTTCTTTTAGGGGTTCTTTGCTCTTATTTATGGAACGCACATAGTATAGCCTCTGTATATGAAATGTGCTCTATTAATAAGCTTGCCTTATCTCTCTCTCTCTCTCTCTCCTTCTCTCTCTCTCTCTCTCTCTCTCTCTCTCTCTCTCTCTCTCTCTCTCTCTCCCTGTGTGTGTGTGTGTGTGTGTGTGTGTGTGTTTCAGTAGGTACTCACTGTATTGGACAATCTCCTGCATCTTCTTCCAGATTCTGAACCTCAGGTTGCCCTTGTGTTTTGCCACATCGATCAGAGGTCCCAATACCGCCTTTGGATCCTGGAGTGTGCACTGGGCTCTGGAATAACATTCAGGAGTCAGTGCTGCTGTGGGTTTGGGTTCAAAACCACTGAGAAGAGAGAGACAGGAGGCAGATCACTCACCTTTTCACTGTGCTCTTGTAGTTCTGTGAAAAATACCAAAGAACAAAAGATGTAAGCATTGCATTAACACGTTAAATTATCCTACATAATCCACTTATAGCAGCAATAATGAGTTCTGTTCCAAAACTAGCAAGCTAACTACCTAAAGGCATGCAAAAACCTTGCAAACACCACCAACAACCCAGTTGATACTGATACAAGCTTGCCAACACACTTGTCTCTTCTTCCATTTTTGCAGGGTATTCCAGCCCGGAAAACAGAACTACAAAGGTCATATCCGGGAAAACAGAACTACAAAGGTCATATCCGGGAAAACAGAACTACAAAGGTCATACCCGGGAAAACAGAACTACAAAGGTCATATCCGGGATGGCTAGTGGTAAAGACACAGGCATTTATCGGTCCTCTACGACCATGTGCTATCGAAAATTAATTTGAGGATGATGCTTAAAATTGTTGCATAGTGCTACTGATGGAGATTATTTCCAAACACTGTTAATGACTTAAGAATATAATAATCAAGTGCCTTGTATATTAATATATTCCTTGTATGAATCATGTGCTTATGGAAGCAGGAACATGGCTTTTCGGTGTGTGTGTGTGTGTGTGTGTGTGTGTGTGTGTGTGTGTGTGTGTGTGTGTGTGTGTGTGTGTGTGTGTGTGTGTGTGTGTGTGTGTGTGTGTGTGTGTGTGTGTGTGTGTGTTACTAAGATTGTTAGGTGCCACTTAGTCTGCATACGTACAAGAGCATGTTTAGACCAGAGGTGATAAGAAGGGACATACTGTGCTTCTTACAATCTTGTGCAAAACTTCCATCCGTGTCTCGGACATCAGATATCCACCACGTGGTTATCCCTACTGAAAGCTAAACTTCTGTCTGTATAAACCTTGGGTAGCTAGCTGGGTTTATCATTGCTTCACTTTCCGCCTTGTGCTGGGAGGGGAGCCCGATTACGATTGTTGTTGTTGTTTGTAATAAATGTACTTACATGCAGCTCTGGAGTCCTGAATTAACTAGGGTGAATTTTCACCAAACAGTTACTTTAAAGGAAACTCAAGCAAACTATGCATGCCAGTAATGCTTCCAGGACCTCAACACTACCATTACTTAAAATATCAAGTAATATGAAAAACTGGAACTTCTAAATCAGTATTACTTGCTGTCTTTATGGTAAAGTGAATTGGTTTGTTAGATTATTATAAACTACTAGAGAACCTGTAATCCAGAGTGTGTTGTTTACATAATGCAACTGTTTAGCCAATGGCCCATTCATGGAACCCTATATCATTATCATTTCCATACATAGAGGGTATAAACCTGTTTTCGTTGTGGAGTCAGAAATGATTTACTCCTGTTAATGACAATGGTTTAGGAAGAAAGAAAAACAGGACTGGTTCTTACCTGCAGGAATGTGACGTCATCAGCTCCCATCTCCTCTTCTATGGCTCTGATTGTGTTTGAAATAGATGACATCTCTCTGCTCATCTTCTCAATCTTCTCCTTAATCCTCTGGCTATTCTGCTTGTCTTCCTTCCTCAGAGCAGCTAACCTGGCTGTCTCTTCATCTCGTAGAAACTGGTGCAGCTTCTCAAACTCCTCCTTGATCTGTTTCTCTGTGTGCTGGGTCTGAGTCTGGATGATCACACATACAGTAATAAAAAAGTACATTTTCTTGTTGCTAAAATGAAAACTCCTGTGTCTAATCTGGTCCATATCTCACCTTAATGTGTGCTGCTGTTTGGTCACAGATGAGTCTAACTTCTTTAAAGGTCTTGAATTTATTTCTTAGGGGCTCCAGTTTGAACTTGAGTTCCTCCTGAAATACACACACACTTTACTGGGTAACAACTACTGCGATAAACACAGGTGTAAAGAGTTGCACTCTACTGGTGTTGACATTGAGTAATTAGGAAGGAATCTTAATTCGTTTTTAATTACTTCATCATAGAGGACATTATGTGTAAGCATTTTTAAACTCATCTGAGCATTCCTACCTTAAAATCTAGTGCAGCGTCATCGATGGGTCTGAAGTTGTGAGTTTCGTGGGTTTTTGAGTCTCGACACACCACACACACAGGCTGCTTATCATCCAGACAGTAGAGCTTGAGTTTCTCACTGTGCAGACTGCAGAGCACCTCAGACCCTGCTGAAGCTCTCTGACTTCTCTCCTGTACGAAGGTCTCACACTGGTTCTTTAAAACCAGATTTTGTGGAGGATGTTCCATTGATGACCTTCTCCTGCAGACTGGACATTCCCTGGATATTTTGGTTTTCCAGAACTTCTGCAGACAGGCTTTACAAAAGCAGTGACTACATGACAGGATAACTGGGTCCTTGAAGACCTCACAGCACACTGGACAAGTGAAATCCTTTTCTAATTTGGAATCCATTTTATTTCCAGTTTAAATCTTCCTTCTACTTAACAATCTTTGCTTTACCTTTCACAAGTTGGAAAAATGTAGTAGGCTACAGAGCCAAATCACCCCTGCATTTACCATTCAATTCATTACACTGCTCACCCCCAGGGACTTCTGTTTAATTTAAGAGTTTAGATCTGGCTCTTAAATAACTTCTGACCTTCGAGAGCTCACCGTATAACATTACCATTCAGGGAATAGTTAGAGGGCGGGACTTTGGTTTAGGAGGAATCCGATTGGTCATTCCCACAACATTTGTCAAATGAACCTCTTTTCCAGCGACTCTTATAACTTGTCAGTCAGAATGTTCGAAACTCCATACCATATCACCATATTCTGCTCCTATACAGATCTTGATGGAAAAGTACTTAGTTGTATGCAGTACATTTAAATTTAGCAGTACACAACGGTAACTGATTATTTACTACTTGGGTGAAAATTTCCAGTATTCAGCCAGACCTCACTTCATGGAAAACTGCATCCCATGATGCATCGGACGATTGCCAACTTTCCAAATGTTTTAAACAAACGTAGCGCACAACAGTAGTAGCAACTCTTGCAGTGGCAGCAGTTGCTTCTCGCAACTTTAGACCCAGCAAGGAATATGAATGTGAGTATCTGTAGCATTATAGTTGTATAATAAGTTAATTCGAATGTAATTCGAATGTAGACATATCTGTGATAAATGTGTATTATAGTTGTAGGTTGTTGTAGCGATAGCTACTAAGCCAACAAGCTTAGTTCAGCCATTCACTTGTATGTCACAAGCTTATTAGCCAGCATTTGCTAGTAAGATGAGCTGTACACTTTCATGCCAAGTAATAGGCGTGTTTCCCGGCGGTTAGCGTCATCTCGTTAGGTTTAAAGAGGGCAACACCAGCTAGATCCAGTGCTAAGCTATTTGGACTCTTTCTAAAATGCAGACCCGAGGAGGAGTTACGTGGGAGGAGTGATCCTAGTAACGCCAAGCAACTGTTAAGCTTTGTGATATGCAGCATATATTAGGCTATAGCTTGTTTGTTGGGTGTTATTGATACTTAGAAAAAAAAACATGGCTTCGAAATGTGAAATAGGCGTCCTGTAACTATTTCAAAAGTTAAACATTAGCTTATTGGTCTATTTTGGTCGATATAAATTCCACCAGTTGGTTGCTGTTTGAATCACACCAACGCAGCAACGCCCCCCGAAAGACAAGTGACACTTTCCGTATAGTTAGTTTACTAGGGAACTTGTAAAGGCATTACAGGCATCTCGCTCGTCATTCTAAATCATTCGGACTATACGCATACGCAGGGCCTAGTTGAAGCTATTCAAACTGATCATATGTTCATTTGGGAAGGAAGATAAACATAGACACATGTTCTACAGGTTTGATGGTTCCTCATCACTATTAGAAAAGTGCATGTTGTGCAGGGAAGACACAGCAGGACACAACTACTGTTGGCTTTGCTTGTTGACCTGTGTACCACAATCATGAAGCACCACAGGCTTTCTGCACATATTTATTTCACGAGCACAACTGCCTTATCAAACTTACATATATTTGATCTCCTTTCACCCAAGGACCCTCAGGAAGTTCAGTCTCCTCTGGGCCTTCATCATCATCACAGCGTTCTGACCAGGCTCTCTACACGATGTTATTAAATAGATGGAGGACGTAAGGCAAGAATAACCTGCATCACCAATGATGTCAGTGTGGAGAAAGGGGAGACACTGTTAAAAATGTATTATAAGATATATTTGATAATAGCGACAGAACATTGCATCCTTGGGAAAAGAGGTAAAGATATTTGTAAATAACATCTGCAGATGTTTAATGGGTGTAAATTAAATGTTATTTGAATTAACTGGGGTAACAATGTCTTTGTGCTTTTCAGGGCGGGGGTGGGATTTGCTGAATAAAGGGGACACATCTTAAAAACGTATTTTCAGATATTTGTTACTATGTAAAATAAATTGAGAGGAAATGTATTTCACTTGGCTTATTTCATTTTTTGGACTCTGGTAAACATGTCATGTTTGATATGATAATTGTAGTTGATGAAATAATAATAACAATGACATCAGTATGTCATTAATGTAAGATTATGTGGATCAATGGGACACACGCACAGAGCATGCACACAACAAATAGCATTGGGTGCACCCTAATAAACTAAACTAAAGGAATGATGAAGTGAGAAAGAAATGATAATAATATGATATTAATATTATGTGTCCAGTCTATGGCCTGCTATTTCAGGAAAAAAAAAACTATGCTGTTCTTGGCTCTGGTTTGCTCACTGTTTAGTTTTGTCCTGATGAGTTTTCCTTACTACAGGAAACAAAACAAAAAATGGACAATTTCTTCATACAGTTATGAAAATCAATAACTTTTTTCAACACCAGTGAGATTTCCCCTCTGATAACACTGAGGTAAGGCTCCTAGAATGCTTTTGTCATGTGACTGTCTGGTATACTACATAAAAGTGTTCATACTTGCATACTATACTGTACAGAAGTCCAACCATGAACTCACATGATGATGTTGATACATAATCCCCCATGTGAGCTAGAGTGACATGATTACATATGTCCATTCAACATCAATCCAGTAAAATTCGAGTTTATATTCAAAGGTTTATAGTCACACAGTAGGTTAAGAGTTATAGTTAAATAGTATATTCAGATCTAACCATGAACACTGCCTCATGTCAAATCAAACATCACAATCCATGTATGACCAAGTAACAAGATGTCCCGCCTGCAGATTACTCTGATTGGCTGGTTCTGGGCTGGACACACCCTCTTACATTTCTGTCAGTCAGAGAGGGCTGCTCTTTGGAGTTGAACTCTTGCCATGCACATATGTTTTGATCATTAAAAATCATTATATTTAACACCTCAATGACCTACACAGGAGTGTGATGTAATCTTTCAAACTTACTATTATTCAGATGTGGTTATTTATATTAGTTCCATTTTATTGATAAGAAATATAGCACATGCACAAATTATTTATGGTTTTTAAATGTACATTATCCACCCAATGAAACAAATTAGTATTTTAAATTTTCAAACATTTTAAAAGAATAAATATCTTTTCATATGTTGTTCATATGTACTTTTTATAGTTTTTCTGTCTATCCACATATTTCTTCCAAATGAGTTTAGGTGAGCTTTTGAAAAGTCCACCTGTACCAAGCACTGTAAATCCAATATAATAAAACACTGTAAACTTGTATGTGATTACTAACATGTGTGTGTATCTGCTGGTCTTGTATGTGTGTGTGTGTGTATCTGTTGGTCTTGTATGTGTGTGTGTGTGTGTGTGTATCTGCTGATCTTGGGTGTGTGTGTGCGTGTGTGCTGGTCTTATGTGTGTGTGTGCGTGTGTGCTGGTCTTTTATGTGTGTGTGCGTGTGTGCTGGTCTTATGAGAGCAGTAGAGACACTATCAGCTCTAGTAGGGCAGATGTGTGTGTGTGTGTGTGTGTGTGTGTATCTGCTGGCCTTGGGTGTGTGTGTGCGTGTGTGCTGGTCTTATGAGAGAAGTAGAGACACTATCAGCTCTAGTAGGGCAGATGTGTTTGTGTTTGTGTGTGTGTATCTGCTGGCCTTGTGAGAGCAGAAGCAGAGACGCTATGAGCTCTGTGTGTGTGCATCTGCTGGTCTTGTATGTGTATGTGTGTGTGTGTGTGCATCTGCTGGTCTTGTATGTGTGTGCGTGTGTGTGTGTGTGTGTGTGTGTGTGCATCTGCTGGTCTTGTATGTGTTTGTGTATGTGTGTGTGTGTATCTCTGCTGTGTATCTGCTGTTCTTATGAGAACCCAGTCAGGGACACTATGAACTCCATCAGAACTACTCTGCTGTCATTCCCGCTTCACTGGTAAAATCCTCAGAGCAAAGAGATCACATGTAGTATTCAAGTAAGGACGCACTGTCTCAGTGAAAGTGTGTGTGAAAGTGTGTAGGTGTGTGTTATTATCAGGGTCGGAGAATGACAACGTTCCCCTGTCCCAGTCCAGCTGCACTCTGATCCTCTGGAGTTTCTGCTTCACACTGAGGAGAAAGGGGGGCTGTGGTGTGGAACGTGCTCTATATTCACCGTTATACCGCACGTGCCACCGTCCGCTATGAGGGGAAATGTTTCCTCTCCTCAGAGCCGACGCTGTCATCACACCCACAGTCCAGTGTACGTTGTCCCCAACCTCCACATCCCAGCAGTGAGTCCCTGAGTTAAAGCCCTCAGAGCCCAGGACCCCAGTGTACTGATTAAACCTCTCTCGGTTATTAGAATTGTATCTCACACTGGTCAGATCCTCAGACAGGATGAGGTCTGGGTATGCAGTGTTGGGATCCAGAGTCAGAGGAGCTGCAGAGAGACAGACAGAGACAGAAATAGAGAGAGAGAGAGAGAGATAAAAGGAGAGAGATGGAGAGAAAAGGAGAGTGGGAAACACACATATGAGCTCCACACACCATGAGAGACCAGATAATGAAGATGATAAATTAAAGGATTTTATGTTTATTATGGATTAAAAAATGACATCTATAAACAGACACATATAATCCTGTTAATCAATGTGGTAGTTTGATGCAGGGTAGTTATGTGATCTATCTGTCTCAGACTGCATAATCTGGGTGTGGTGTGTGTGTGTGTGGGTGTGTATTGTGTGGTGTGTGTGTGTGTGTGTGTGTATTGTGTGGTGTGGTGTGGTGTGGTGTGGTGTGTGTGTGTGTGGTGTGTGTGTGTGTGTGTGTGTGTGTATTGTGTGGTGTGGTGTGGTGTGGTGTGGTGTGTGTGTGGTGTGGTGTGGTGTGGTGTGGTGTGGTGTGGTGTGGTGTGGTGTGGTGTGGTGTGGTGTGGAGTGGTGTGGTGTGTGTGTGTGTGGTGTGGAGTGGTGTGGTGTGTGTGTGTGTGTGGGTGTGTATTGTGTGGTGTGGAGTGGAGTGGTGTGTGTGTGTGTGGTGTGTGGGTGTGTGTGTGGTGTGTGTGTGTGGGTGTGTATTGTGTGGTGTGGAGTGGTGTGGTGTGGTGTGGTGTGGTGTGGTGTGGAGTGGTGTGGTGTGTGTGTGTGTGTGTGTGTTTGTGTGCGTGTGGAGTGGAGAGGCACTATGTTGTAGTGTAACCTTAAGGAAGCCTCTGTGCAGGGTGGACAAGAGAGAACGAGGGGACTAACTGGCTCCCTAGTATGTGTGTCTGTAGCTTCCTCTTGTGTTTCTGCCTTCCTAGTATGTGTTAGTGAGTCTGTGAGTGTGTGTGTGTGTGTGTGTGTGTGTGTGTGTGTGTGTGTGTGTGTGTGTGTGTGTGTGCGTGTGCCTTCCTAGTATGTGTCTGGCTTCCTGGTATGTGTGTGTGCCTTCCTACTGTGTGTGTTTGGCTTCCTAGTATGTGTGTGTGTGTCTTCCTAGTGAGTGTGTCTGTATATGTGTGTGTGTGTGTGGGGGGGGGGGGGGCTTCCTAGTGTGTGTGTGTGTGGTTTTCTTTGTCTGTGTGTGTGTGTGTGTGTGTGTGTTTGTGTGCGTGTGTGTGTGTGTGTGTGTGTGTGTGTGTGTGTGTGGCTGCTTAGTGTGTCTGGTTGTGTGTGTGTGGCTTCCTTGTGTGTGTGTGTGTGTGTGTGTGTGTGTGTGTGTGTGTGTGTGTGTCTGTGTGTGTGTGTGGCCTCCTAGTGTGTGTGTGTTTGTGTGGCTTCCTAGTGTGTGTGGCATACTAGTGTGTGTGTGTGACATCCTAGTGTGTGTGACATCCGTACTCACTGTGCTCAACAATCTCCTTCATATTTTCATAGACTCTGAACTTCAGGTTGTCCAGGTGTTTTGCCACATTGATCAGAGCTCCTGAAACCTTCTCTGGATCCTGCAGTGTGATCTGGGCTCTGGAATAACATTCAGGAGTCAGTGCTGCTGTGGGTTTGGGTTCAGAACCACAGAGAAGAGAGAGACAGGAGGCAGATCACTCACCTCTCCACTGTGCTCTTGTAGTTCTGTATAAAATACCAAAGTACAAAAGATGTAAGGTGTTGCATACATACTTGACATTAAAGTCTCCTACACTAACCACTTAAAGGAAACTTAAGCAAACTAATAAATGCCAGTAATCCTTCCAGGATCTCAACACTAACATGAATTAATAAATCAAGTAGTATGAAAAGCAGGAACTTCTTAATCAGTATTACTTGCCGTCTTGATGATTAAGTGAATTGGTTTGTCAGATTATTATAAACTACTACAGAACCTGTAATCCAGAGTGTGTTGTTTACGTAATGCATAACTGTTTAGCCACTGACCCATTCATGGAACCCTATATCATAATCATTTCCATACATTTAGAGTATAATCCTGTTTTCGTTGTGGAATCAGAAATGATTTACTCCTGTTAATGACTGTTTAGGTAATAAAGAAAAACAGGACCGGTTCTTACCTGCAGGAATGTGACGTCAGCAGCTTCCATCTCCTTTTCTATGGCTCTGATTGTGTCTGAAAGAGATGAGATCTCTCTGCTCATCTTCTTAATCTTCTCCTTCATCATCTGACTCATCTCCTCCTCTTCCTCCCTCAGTGCAGCTAACCTGGATGCCTCTTCATCTCGTAGAAACTGGTACAGCTTCTCAAACTCCTCCTTGATCTGTTTCTCTGTGTGCTGGGTCTGAGTCTGGATGATCACACATACAGTAATTCAAAAGTTATTTTTCTTGTTGCTGAAATGAAAACTCCTGTGTCTAATCTGGTCCATATCTCACCTTAATGTGCGCTGCTCTTTGGTCAAAGATGAGTTTAACTTCTTCAAAGATCTTGAATTTATTTCTTAGGGGCTCCAGTTTGATCCTGAGTTCTTCCTGAAATACACACACACTTTACTGGGTAACAATTACAGCAGTAAATACAGGTGTAAAGATTTGCACTCCACAGGTGTTGACATTGAGTAGTTATGGAGGCACGTATCTGCATATTTAATTACTAATTCATTCTTCATAGAGCACATAATGTGTAAGCATTATTAAACTCATCTGAGCATTCCTACCTTAATATCTAGTGCAGCCTCATCAATGGGACTGAAGTTGTGGGTTTTATGTGTTTTTGAGTCCCAACACACCAGACACACAGGCTGTTTATCCTCCAGACAGAAGAGCTTGAGTTTCTCACTGTGCAGACTGCAGAGCACCTCAGACCCTGCTGAAGCTTTCTGACTTCTCTGCTGTAAGAAGGTCTCACACAGGTTCTTTAATGTTAGACTGACTGGAGGATGTTCCTTTGATGATCTTCTCCTGCAGACTGGACATTCCCTGGATCCTTTGGTTTCCCAGAACTGCTGCAGACAGGCTTTACAGAAGCTGTGACTGCATGAGAGGACGACAGGGTCCTTGAAGACGTCACAGCACACAGGACAAGACAAATCCTCTTCGGAGAAAGGTTTTGATGCCATAGTCTTGTTAACGTTGGACTCTCTTTTGCAAGGGCTGCTAACGCAGTTTGCTTTCACTTTCAAGGTCACAGTTCGAAAATCACGTCAGTCTGTGAAAAGGAAAACACAACATACTAAAGTCATAAGGCTATCAGCTTCATATTCACATATTTGAAACCAGAATGGTAAGTTTGTTTGTTGAATGTAAAAGCACACCAGAGAACTCGTACCTGTTCAAAGTTCGCAGAAAAAGTTACTGGACTGGAGTCCGTCCGTCTCAGTTCCCCACTTCGTTGTTTACCAACGTTGAGGCGAGTCAGACGGAAGGACTTTGGTTGAAGAGGATTCCGATTGGTCATTTCTGCTACACCATGAGAGAGAGAGAGAGAGAGAGAGAGATAGAGAAGTAAAGTACCGTTTCATCGATCCTGTTGTGATGTCTGAACGCAACGGACTTTCGTTATACTTTTCACAAAACGGACACTTCTACAGTCCTTATTGTACGCCCACATCACTTGTTAAACTGGATAACCTTTGCTGGCGTTTGTG
Source organism: Sprattus sprattus (assembly GCF_963457725.1). Taxonomy (NCBI): domain Eukaryota; kingdom Metazoa; phylum Chordata; class Actinopteri; order Clupeiformes; family Clupeidae; genus Sprattus; species Sprattus sprattus. The sequence goes on along the minus strand of NC_137924.1, from coordinate 4,681,247 downwards.
GAAGCATAAGGGTGCAAACGTATCTTTAACGAAACACAAAACTTTTTACTTCACCTTTATTCATTTACCGTTGATGAAAATCTCCGTTTTATTGAGCAAATGTTGTTTGACGAATTAGCCTACTGTTAAGTTGCCTTTGATTATAGTAGCATGTAGAATGACACAATATAGCCTACATACGATGTTGGTTCAATGGACACTGATGAATACCTTGCCACCATTTCACCTCCCTTGTTTTCTTAGGAGCTGTGTTCCAAATTATTATTGGTACCATTTTAACTTTGTTTAAGATGAATGTATCTGCCACCCCTGTGCTATGGGCCATATAGAGGGAGTTCAGCTAAGGGACAGTGTGGTAGTGTTTGGGAAGCTTCTGTGCAGAAAGCTTCTTTGATGAGAGTTTGGTTGGTGAGCTATCTATGCTCTTCTCTGGTTCTCTCAGGAGAGTGAGAATGATACCTTTGTGCTCTCCGTTTAGGGACATTGTGTACTTTTGTACATACTATTAACTGCACATATAACAAAATTCAGATTTTTTTTTGTTTCCATTTATATTCTCAGTGTTTTTGTTTATGTGTTTTCACATTCTAGGAGTATGCACCTGGTGGATACGTTTCCAATCACAGAGTTTTGTCTCCCTGCTACTGTTGAAAATTATCATTGTCAAACATCATTGTCAAACAGTGCCGTGGTGGTCATAGAGCAGAATTGCAGCTACAATTGTCATTAGGCCCGTGCGCAGGGATGGGTATCATGTATTGTAAGGTCAAGCATGAAAACCAGAGTGCAGGTGCAGGGCAGTGGAAAGTTACAAAGCAGTCAGGAGGGGGTCACCCATTTACACCCACACTCACACACACTTATACATGCACACATACAGAGATACACTTACACATACACACACATGCATATGTACACTTCTATATACACACATACACACTTACACGCACACACACATATAGGCCTACACATACACACATTCAAACAAACACTCAATTACACATACACATACACACACACACCTACACACATGGATACACAATCACACAAATACACACATATGCACACAACCATTCAAATACACACACACGATGAGGCCTTTCAAGGCCAGACATAGCCTTTCATCATGTGATAACCAAGAAAATTGGCAGGAGGATCTTTCCTCCCCAAAGCAAAAGTCCCCTCGCAACAGGTGAGCGAGAATATTCTGAGTGGCTAATAATGAGGATAAAATGTGTGAAAGTATGAGGGAATATTCTGATTGGGTCATTTTTAGATAAGGGGATGTCCATGACTTGCATAAACTGACGAATTATGAGTATAAAAGACAATGCATTGGGTCTTAGATTCAGAGTTTGCCCGGGGACCCCCACTCTCATATTTGGATGATCTGTCTGCAGGATTGAATAAAACTTCAGTTCATCGGACTCCGGACTTCTGACTCTGATTGAATATTATCTCTAAGTTATTGGAAGTTGTATTTTCGCTACAACACTACCTCTTGTGCCGACTCTAAAAGACCCCTGACACGGTTACCCTTTGACCCTTAAAGACCCTTGACACGGTTACCCTTTGACCCTTAAAGACCCTTGGCACGATTACCCTTTGACCCTTAAAGACCCTTGACACGGTTACCCTCTGCGTGTGCGCGTGCATGTGTGTGGCCTTGCACATGCGTGTGTGTGTGCTGTCCATTGAGCAGCGTGAGCGGGATGTTGCAGTAGGTGTGCTGCGGGGGCAGCGTGCCGGCGCGTGACAGCGGCACCTCATAGGGCACGTCAAAGCTTCGCTGCTGCTGCGCCTGGTACGGGTTCTTCTGCCGCAGCGTCGCATGGTAGCGCTCCGCAGCCCCCGCAGTGAGGTCATCGACGACGAGCACAGGTCCAGGGGGGGCCGTCGCCACAGTGGCCGAGGCGGCTGCCGTCGCCATGGAGACCGCAGAGACGCTAAGTGGCACCTAGTAATCCAAGTTACACACAGACAGAAACACAGAAAAGCCATGCTCCTGCTTACATGACCACATGATAAGCACATGATTCATACTCAAGGTAATTATTAATACAAATCACTTGATTAATATATTCTTTAATCATTAACAGTGTTTCAAAATTATGTCTGTCAGACAGATTGACTGGAGAAGTACCTAGACTAAAGCCTTCTCACACAATCCTCCCTGGCTAAATCAATTAAGTTAATGATTAGGGGATATAAATCTCATCTGTTACACGTCGTCAGTGCTGGATGGTTCAGTGGGATGGCAGTCAGAACCATAGTGACGGTACTACAATAACGATACATAATAAAATAATCAAATCAAAAAGTAATACAATTGACAAGCCACTTGAAGCAGCTTTAATTTGATATTAGTCACACACATTTAGAAAAATGCCAGGACATATGCCCTTCAATTGTGAATATCAGCAGACTTCAGATCATGTGACACCTCTGGATATTCTTCAGACAACTAACCAAAGAAACAAGTCATTCATAATTCATAATGAATGGGGACCTATTAACAGCAAGTCATCATTAACCTGACAAAGGGAAATGACATCATCTCTCTCTGAACTGCTCTACTGTTACTGAGGCCTTCACTGGTAAGATTATGAAAGGAGAGATCCTATCAACATTAAAGTATGGAAACACTCTCTCAGTGAAAGTGTGTGTGAGAGTGTGTAGGTGTGTGTTATTATCAGGGCCAGAGAATGTCAGCTCTCCTCTGTCCCAGTCCAGCTGCACTCTGATCCTCTGGAGTTTCTGCTTCACTGTGAGGAGGGTGAGGGTCTGTGGTGTAGAACCTGCTCTATATTCACCATCTTTACACCACACATACCACAGTCCACTCATGGAGCTATAGTCTCCCTTCCTCTGGAGAGACTCTGTCATCACACCCACATTCCACACTGTGTTCTCTCCAACCTCCACATCCCAGCAGTGAGTCCCTGAGTTAAAGCCCTCAGAGCCCAGGACACTGGCATACTCATCAAATCTCTCTGGGTTATCAGGAAGCTGCTGTCTCTCATCACTGTATCTCACACTGGTCAGATCCTCAGACAGGATCAGACCTACGGCTGCAGTGTTGGGATCCAGAGTCACAGGAGCTGCCGAGTGAGAAACACAAATGGTTTAGGTGGAAAGAGCACATAAAAAGAGATACTTAAGCAATATAGCACGAGTGGGAGTGGGGTAGGTAAGGGATAATCCCACGGGTGGTGTTCGGCCGTAGCCATCGAGGTTATCCCTTACCTACCCCACTCCCTCGAGTGCTATATTGCTTTTATAAAACAATTCTACATTCAACAAATTAACATTTCAACACGAAGTTATTGATTTAAAAATGTTTATTTCACCATTGTTTTCTCCGCAACAAAAAATAGTTCCATTGTCAACGTCTTGGTTTGGATTTATACGAATTTTGAATTATCATCAATGCGCTAAAGAATGTTTCTTTGTGGAGTGATTTATTGTTAGCTGTGAAAAGTCCATGTTGGTATGTTGACGGATAATCTATAGCATGGAACGTCTTTCGTCCAATCAGAAACAGCTAAATAATGTGATAGAACCCAATTGTTTTATAAAGTGCATTACCACACACCCTGGCACATCCATAGCAATGGAAGAAGACATTACCCTCTGTCATTCTGAATCCTCCTTTTATCGACATGTGAGAACGATACAGTTTACTGGAGAAACACTACACTGGAGCATCCTTAACAATAGTCTTTTAACCCCAACCCTTCATTCAATAAATATGTAAATATATATATATATATATATATATATAATTATATTCTTTCAGTTGCATTCTGCTCATTTTAACAATGTATTCTGTTTTAGCTTTACTGTATCCTTATCAATTCTGAAACTCAACTGAAATATTCCAGACATTCATTTTCTTTTTCACCAGTAGACCTGCGTCTTCCTCACTTCCGCTTTCCTCCAGTTCCCCCAGCTCTTCTGATCTCTTCACTTGTCTTCAGATTTCTTTTTGAAGGTTCGTTTTACTCTTATTTATGTTAAACACATTAAATTGCCTCTGGGTATGAAATGTATTTTGTAAATAAACTTGACTTACCTCTCTTTCTCTTTCTTTTACACTTTCTCTGTTTGTGTATGTGTGTACGGTGTGTGTGTGTGTGTGTGTGTGTGTGTGTGTGTCAGTCAGTACTCACTGTATTGGACAATCTGCTGCATCTTCTCCCAGACTCTGAACTTCAGGTTGCCCAGGTGTTTTGCCACATTGATCAGAGCTCCTGAAACCCTCTCTGGAACCTGCAGTGTGTACTGGGCTCTGGAATAACATGCAGAAGTCAGTGCGGCTGTGGGTTTGGGTTCAGAACCACAGAGAAGAGAGAGACAGATTACTCACCTTTCCACTGTGCTCTTGTAGTTCTGGACAAACAGCAAAGAACAAAAGATGTAAACATTGCATTAACACTTGAGATTAATCACTGCTCTAATAACAATAACAATGTTCCAAAACTAGCAAGCTAGCCTAAAAGGCATGCAAAATCCTTGCAAACACCACCAATAGCCCATTTGATACTGATAGAAGCTTGCCAACACACTAACTGGTGTATTTTGGCAATATAGCTGGCAATGTCATGTTATGAAAACTTTTCTTCCATTTTCCCCGCCCGGTTCACACAACTACATATCCTGGATGGCTAGTGGGAAAGACACAGGTGTGTATCTGTCCTTCACATGACCATATGCTATCAAAATAATTTTGAGGATGGTACCAAAACTAGTTGCCTATAAAACCAAACCTCAAAAAGTGTCAAATTGTGGGAAAGTGTTACTTTAAATTAATCTAAAGCAAACAATAAATGTCAGTAATGCTTCCAGGATCTCAACACTACCATTCATTAATATATCAAGAAGTATAAAAACAGGAACTTCTAAATCAGTAATTTGCCATCTTCATGGTTAAGTGTGTTGGTTTGTTATATTATAAACTACTATAGAACCTGTAATCCTGCAGTGTGAGGTTAAAATAATGCATAGCTTTTCATATATATATTTTTCATTTACACAAATAGTGTAAACCTACTTTCATTGTGGAATCAGAATTTATTTACTCATGTTAATGACACTGGTTTAGGAAAAAAGAAGAACATGGTTCTTACCTGCAGGAATGTTGTGTCATCATTTATCATCTCCTCTTCTATGGCTCTGATTGTGTCTGAAAGAGATGAGATCTCTCTGCTCATCTTCTCAATCTTCTTCTTCATCAACCGACTCTTCTGCTCCTCTTCCTCCCTCAGTGCAGCTATCCTGGCTGCCTCTTCATCTCTTAGAAACTGGTGAAGCTTCTCAAACTCCTGTTTGATATGTTTCTCTGTGTGCTGGGTCTGAGTCTAGAAGATCACACAAACAGTCATAAAAAAGTAATTTTTCTTGTTGCTGAAATAAAACTCCTGTGTCTAATCTGGTCCATATCTCACCTTAATGTGCGCTGATGTTAGGTCAAAGATGAGTTTAACTTCTCGAAAGGTCTTGCATTTATTTCTTAGGGGCTCCAGTTTGATCTTGAGTTCCTCCTGAAATAAACACACACTTTACTGGGGAACAACTACTGCGGTGAACACAGGTTAAAAAAGTTTCACTCTACTGGTGTTGACATTGAGTAGTTATGGAGGCATGTACCTGCATATTTTATTCCTAATTCATTATTTATAGAACACACTCAGTGTGAGCATCATTAAACTAATCTGAGCATTCCTACCTTAATATCTAGTGCAGCCTCATCAATGGTAATGAAGTTGTGTGTTTTGTGAGTTTCTGAGTCTCGACACACCAGACACACAGGCTGTTTATCCTCCAGACAGAAGAGCTTGAGTTTCTCAGTGTGCAGACTGCAGAGCACCTCAGACCCTGCTGAAGCTCTCTGACTTCTCTCCTGTACGAAGGTCTCACACAGGTTCTTTAAAACCAGATTTGGGAGAGGATGATCCATTGATGACCTTCTCCTGCAGACTGGACATTCTCTGGATTCTTTGGTGTCCCAGAACTGCTGCAGACAGGCTTTACAGAAGCAGTGACTACATGGCATGATAACTGGGTCCTTGAAGACGTCACAGCACACAGGACAAGATAAATCCTCTTCTAATTTGGAATCCATTTTAACTCCAGTTCTAATCTTCCTTTTACTTAACAATTTTTGCTTTCCCTTTCGTACGTTAGAAAAATGTAGTACAGTCCCTAAATTACCCCTGCATTTACCATTCGATTCACTACAATGTTCACCCCAAACACTTGTGTTTACCTTAAAAGTTTAGATCTGACTCTTAAATAACTTCTGACCTTCGAGAGCTCACGTCTAACTTTACCATTCAGGGAACAGTAGGCTAAGAGGGCGGGACGGCTTGATCCGATTGGACCATTTGACAAATTAACCTCTTTTCCAGTGACTCTTATCACTTGTCACTCAGAATGTTCGAAACTCTGTACCATATACTGCTCGTATACATATATTGATGGGACGGTTGTACATCGTTTTGCAGTAGATTTAAATGTTTAAATGTAGCAGTACAGAGTAACCAGACGATTTACTAATCGGGTGAACATGTCCAGTATTCAGCCAGACCTCACTTCATGGAATACTGCATCCCATGATCCAACGGGCGATTGCCAACTTTCCAAATGTTTTAAACAAACGCAGCGCACAGCAGTAGTTGCAACTCTTGCAGTCGCAACAGTTCCTTCCCGCAACTTTAGACCCAGCAACGAATATGAATGTGAGTATCTGTAGCATTATAGTTGTATAATACGTTTATTGGCGATGTTTCAGAGATATCTGTTATGTTTGTGTTATAGTTGTAGGTTGTTGTAGCCAAATACATGTTGTTTATGTCTATGGTTGTAGCGATAGCTACTAAGCTAAGAAGCTAAGTTCAGCCATTCACTTTTATGTCACGAGCTTATTAGCCAGCATTTGCTAGTAAGAGGAGCTGTACACTTTCATGCCAAGAAATAGACGTGTTTCCCGGCGGTTCGTATCATATAGTTATCTTTTAAAGAGGGCAACACCAGCTAGATCCAGTGCTAAGTTATGTGGACTATTTCTAAAATGCAGACCCGAGGAGGAGTTACGTGAGAGGAGTGATCCTAGTATCGCCAAGTAACTGTTAAGCATTCTAATATGCAGCATATTATAAATGCAGCATATTATAGCTTGTTTGTTGGGTCTGTGATACTTCAAAAAAATATGGCTTCGAAATGTGAAATAGAGTCCTGCAACTATTTCAAAAGTAAAACATTGGCTTATTGGTCTTTTTTGATCGATATAAATTCCACCTGTTGGGAGCTGTTTGCGTCGGTCAAACAAACGCAGCAACGCCCCCCGAAAGACAAGTGACACTTGATTCATAATTCCGTATAGTTAGTTTACTCGGGAACTTGTAAAGGCATTACAGGCAACTTGCTCGTCATTCTAATTCATTCTGACTAAACGCATACGCAGGGCCTAGTTCAAGCTATTCAAACGGATCATATGATCATTTGGGAAGGAAGATCAACATAGACAAATGTTCTACAGGTCTGATGGTTCCTCATCACTATTAGAAAAGTGCATGTTGTACAGGGAAGACACAGCAGGACACAACTACTGTTGGCTTTGCTTGTTGACCTTTGTATCAAAATATATGTAAGTTTGACAAGGCAGATGTGCTCATGAAATAAATATGTGCAGAAAGTGGTGCTTCATGCTTGTATCTCCTTTCACCCAAGGGCCCTCAGGAAGACCAGTCTCCTCTGGGCCTTCATCATCATCATCAACCTCCTCATCTTCATCATCACCATCATCCCAAAGGCCACTCCCATTACACACCTCACATCTGCCAAGTGCCTGTTCCTGACCTGCACAGTATTCTGACCAGGCTCTCTACATGATGTCATTAAATAGATGGAGGACGTAAGGAAAGAATAACCTGCATCACCAATGATGTCGTAATAACCCCCATCACCAATTATGTCATAATAACCCCCATCACCAATTATGTAGAATAACCTGCATCCCCAATGATGTCATAATAACCTGCATCACCACACACACACACACACACACACACACACACACACACACACACACACACACACACACACACACACACACACACACACACACACGTACAATAACCCCCATCACCAATGATGTACCTACCAGGGAGAGTGCTGCTTCTGGACATATTCTGTGCTCAACCTGGGGTCCCAGACAGGACGCACAGAGCCAGTGTTTGTGGTCACAGATGGCCTGCAGTTGAATTGAGTGAACAAGAGTATGTTGAAGGAGGTAAAGCTCCAAGAGTATGTTGACGGAGGCAAAGCTCCAAGAGTATGTTGACGGAGGCAAAGCTCCAAGAGTGAGTTGAAGGAGGCAAAGCTCCAAGAGTGTGTTGAAGGAGGTAGAGCTCCAAGAGTATGTTGACGGAGGCAAAGCTCCAAGAGTGTGTTGACGGAGGCAAAGCTCCAAGAGTGTGTTGACGGAGGCAAAGCTCCAAGAGTGTGTTGACGGAGGCAAAGCTCCAAGAGTGTGTTGACGGAGGCAAAGCTCCAAGAGTGTGTTGACGGAGGCAAAGCTCCAAGAGTGTGTTGACGGAGGCAAAGCTCCAAGAGTGTGTTGACGGAGGCAAAGCTCCAAGAGTGTGTTGACGGAGGCAAAGCTCCAAGAGTGTGTTGACGGAGGCAAAGCTCCAAGAGTGTGTTGACGGAGGCAAAGCTCCAAGAGTATGTTGACTGAGGCAAAGCTCCAAGAGTGAGTTGAAGGAGGCAAAGCTCCAAGAGTGTGTTGAAGGAGGTAGAGCTCCAAGAGTATGTTGGCGGAGGCAAAGCTCCAAGAGTATGTTGGCGGAGGCAAAGCTCCAAGAGTATGTTGACGGAGGCAAAGCTCCAAGAGTATGTTGGCGGAGGCAAAGCTCCAAGCCAGATGGCATAGGGCAGGAGTACCTGCCAGGTGGGGTGACCCCTTCTCTGATGGCCTCTGCTTCATCATTAGAGGGAAGCTGTACTGCCTGTTATGAATGCTTAGAGCTCCCTCTGCGGTTGATCAACAGCTCCATGGGCTGTTTCTAGGGCTCCTGCTAGGGCTTGTCTGGCTCTCTATCTCCCAAAGAGCCAAACAGCAGGATCATGACCTTCAGATGACCCTGTGGTGTCAGTGTGCAGAAAGGGGAAGCACTGTTCAAAATGTTTTATAAGATATGTTTGATAATAGCAGAAGAACATTTCATCCTCTGGAAAAGAGTTAAAAGATATTTGTAAATAACATCTGCAGATGTTTAATGGGTGTAAATTAAATGCTATTTGAATTAACTGGGGTAACGATGTCTTTGTGCTTTTCAGTGCGAGGATGAGGTTTACTGAATAAAGGGGACACAACTTAAAATGTATTTTCAGATATTTGTTTATGTTAAATAAATGGACTTGAATTAAAAAAAAAACATTTGCTGTTCTTGGTTCTGGTTTGCGCACTGTTTAGTTTTTTCCCGATGAGTTTTCCTTACTACAGGAAACTAAAAGAAAACGGACAATTTCTTCATATAGTTATGAAAATCAATACCTTTTTTCAACACCAATGAGGTTTCCCCTCTGATAAAACTGAGGGAAAGCTCCTAGAATGTTTTGGTCATGTGACTGTCTAGTATACTACATGGAAGTGTCCATACTTGCATACTATACTGTACAGAAGTCCAACCATGAACTCTGCCTTGATGCTCTTGATACACAATCCCCTCATGTGAGATAGACTGACATGATTACATACGGTACTGTGTGAAAGTTTTAGGCAGGTTTGAAAAAAATGCTGCAAACTAAGAATGCTTTCAAGAATAGAAGTGTTAAAGAGTTTATTTTTCATCAATTCTTCACAAATTCTTTACAAAATTCAGTGAATGAACAGAAGAGAAATCTAAATTAAATCAATATTTTGTGTGACCACCCTTTTTATTTAAAGGTTTATAGTCACATAGTTCGTTAAGAGTTATAGTTCAATAGTATATTCAGATCTAACCATGAACACTGCCTCGAGTCAAATCAAACATCACAATCCATTTATGACCAAGTAACAAGATGTCCCGCCTCCAGACTACTCTGATTGGCTGGTTCTGGGCTGATCACACCCTCTCTCCTTTCTCTAACTTAGAGAAGGTTGCATCCTCAAAGTTGAACTCTTGCCATGCACATACAGTGGTGGCCAAAATTATTAGAACACTAGACATATTTAAGAGTTTTCAGTTGTTTTCATTGAATTGGCCATTTAAATACCCTATAAACTAATGAAATATCTACAAAGTCATCATTATGTTCTATAAACAATAGAATAGAGCCATCATAATGAGATTTAGGTCATTTTCCGTACAAAAACAAGCTAGGCCTATTTCACTGTCAATGTCACACAATCATGTTCCTGCACAGAAGAAGCCAAATGACTTGTGTCATCATTGTCAGGTGTTTTTGTGGTTAAATTGATGGTGATGCAAGAGTCTTAGGACACAGCTCGGTGATATTTTTGAATGTACAAGGCCTAAACTGCTCATTAAGTGATTGGTAACATCAGGGTTTTGTCACTGAGGCCACACCACCAAATGCTATAGATTCAAAGCCTCTAGAAGCAGTCTCGAAGCACATGTTGCTCTTTGAACATGGCTAAGGTGAAGAAGGAGCTAACGAGTGAGCAACGGGTTCGAATAAAGGTTTTTTTAATGCTTGCTGGAGTTACTGCCGCATAGCCAAGGACTTGAGATGCAGTCCCAGCACTGTAAAGTACACTTTAGACCGCCATGGCACCAGAACCGAAAGGGGAGAGGTTTCTTTTTTCATCTCTCAGACACACAAGTGAAGCATTTCAAAATTCTCAGTCTTCAGGACCGAAGAAAGAGTTACAAGAACTGAGTGACGAGATCAACATCACAATGACTAATGGTGCAACAGTGTCTTCAAGAACTGTTTGTCGGAAACTGGGAGAAGAAGGACTTTTTTTGGCAGAAGAGCAGCAAAGAAACATTACTGAAAGAGAACAATTGAGTGTAAGGCCTGAAATTTGCAAAAGAACACAAGAAATGGACAAAGAAATATTGGTTTAAGTGTTGTGTACTGATGAATCCAGGTTTGAACAGTTTGGCAACAAGCAAAGCGTGTATGTTCCACGAAGTGAGGGGGACAGATATAAAAATGTGTGTCTCTTGCCAACAGTTAAACAAGGAGGGGGTAATATTATAGTGTGGGGTGCAATTTAAGCCTCAGGAACAGGTGACTTTGGCTAAATTGATGGCATCATGGATACAAAAGTATACCACAACATTCTGGTGAGGCACAAAGTTCCTTCTTGGAGACGTCTCATTGGGCCTGGATTTATTTTCCAAGAGGACAATGACCCTAAACATTATTTTAACTATTGCCGAAACTACCGGCGACAAGGAATCTGCTAAAACATTGAAAATGATGGACCGGCCCTCTCAAAGTCCCGTCTTCAAACCCATCAAGCAAATTCGGGGCAAGTTGGAAAATAAACTTGACAGATCTATTGTACATTCCAAGGAAAGCCTTTGGCTTGACCTGCAGAAGGCATGGGATAACATAACTGTTGAAGTTCTCAAGAAATACATTGACTCTATGCCACAGAGATGTGCTGCTGTAATTGCTGCAAAAGGTGGACGTACAACATATTAAAGTTAAAAGTGGATAAAAACAGTAGGACTCACTTCATCTGATATATGTTGTGCTCAGAACAACCATCTGCATGTTTCATGAACATTATGAATTTAAATCATGTTTTGGAGGCAAAAAAAGGTCATTATTCTCAGATCTGTCAGGTGTTCTAATAATTTTGGCCACCACTGTACGTTTTGATCATTAAAAGGTATTATATTTAACACATCAATGACCTACACAGGAGTGTGATGTAATCTTTCAAATGTACTATTATTCAGATGTGGCTGTTTCTTTTAGATAGTTCTATTGATGTTTTAGAAATATATTTTAGTCCCTGCACAATTATTTATTGATTTTAAATGTATATTGTCCACCAAATGGAACACATGAGTGAAATACAAATTAAAAAGAATGAATCTCTTTTCATATTATTTGTACATAGCTGAATTGTATTGTTTGTAATGTCTGTATATATTGTTTGTAATTATTGTAACTATGTGAGAGCTGCAAGATCCCAGAATTTCCCCACGGGATTAATAAAGTATTTATCTATCTATCCGTCTATCTAAACTTTTATAGTGCTGCCATATCTCAACATTTTTATTTTAAATGAGTTGAGGTGAGCTTTTGAGAGGTCCACAATAAAATCACTGTAAATCCTTTTTGGTTAAACACTGTTAACTGACATCTGATTACTGATGTTCATTACCGTCCACTGAACCACTAGCACTAAGACATATCAGTGCTCTCAGGCTGGTCTAAATGACATCTGTACATCTACAGTATTCACCCACCTGCTGTGTGTGTGTGTGTGTGTGTGTGTGTGTGTGTGTGTGTGTGTGTGTGTGTGTGTGTACATCTACAGTATTCACCCACCTGCTGTGTGTGTGTGTGTGTGTGTGTACATCTACAGAATGCACCCACCTGCTGTGTGTGTGTGTGTGTGTGTGTGTGTACATCTACAGTATTCACCCACCTGCTGTGTGTGTGTGTGTGTGTGTGTACATCTACAGAATGCACCCACCTGCTGTGTGTGTGTGTGTGTGTGTGTCTCTCTGTGTGTGTGTGTGTGTGTGTGTGTGTGTGTGTGTGTGTGTGTGTGTGTGTGTACATCTACAGTATTCACCCACCTGCTGTGTGTGTGTGTGTGTGTGTGTGTGTACATCTACAGTATTCATCCACCTGCTGTGTGTGTGTGTGTGTGTGTGTGTGTGTGTGTACGTATACAGTATTCACCCACCTGCTGTGTGTGTGTGTGTGTGTGTGTGTGTGTGTGTGTGTGTGTGTGTGTGTGTGTGTGTACATCTACAGTATTCACCCACCTGCTGTGTGTGTGTGTGTGTGTGTGTGTACATCTACAGTATTCGCCCACCTGCTGTGTGTGTGTGTGTGTGTGTGTGTGTGTACATCTACAGTATTCGCCCACCTGCTGTGTGTGTGTGTGTGTGTGTGTGTGTGTACATCTACAGTATTCATCCACCTGCTGTGTGTGTGTGTGTGTGTGTGTGTGTGTGTGTGTGTGTGTACATCTACAGTATTCACCCACCTGCTGTGTGTGTGTGTGTGTGTGTGTGTGTGTGTGTGTGTGTGTACATCTACAGTATTCACCCACCTGCTGTGTGTGTGTGTGTGTGTGTGTGTACATCTACAGTATTCGCCCACCTGCTGTGTGTGTGTGTGTGTGTGTGTGTGTGTACATCTACAGTATTCGCCCACCTGCTGTGTGTGTGTGTGTGTGTGTGTGTGTGTACATCTACAGTATTCATCCACCTGCTGTGTGTGTGTGTGTGTGTGTGTGTGTGTGTGTGTGTGTGTGTGTGTGTGTACATCTACAGTATTCACCCACCTGCTGTGTGTGTGTGTGTGTGTGTGTGTGTACATCTACAGTATTCATCCACCTGCTGTGTGTGTGTGTGTGTGTGTGTGTGTGCATATACAGTATTCACCCACCTGCTGTGTGTGTGTGTGTGTGTGTGTGTGTGTGTGTGTGTGTGTGTGTGCATATACAGTATTCACCCACCTGCTGTGTGTGTGTGTGTGTGTGTGTGTGTGTGCATATACAGTATTCACCCACCTGCTGTGTGTGTGTGTGTGTGTGTGTGTGTGTGTGTGTGTGTGTGTGTGTGTGTGTGTGTGTGTGCATATACAGTATTCACCCACCTGCTGTGTGTGTGTGTGTGTGTGTGTGTGTGTGTGTGTGTGTGTGTGTGTGTGTACATCTACAGTATTCACCCACCTGCTGTGTGTGTGTGTGTGTGTGTGTGTGTGTGTGTGTGTACATCTACAGTATTCACCCACCTGCTGTGTGTGTGTGTGTGTGTGTGTGTGTGTACATCTACAGTATTCACCCACCTGCTGTGTGTGTGTGTGTGTGTGTGTGTGTGTGTACATCTACAGTATTCACCCACCTGCTGTGTGTGTGTGTGTGTGTGTGTGTGTGTGTGTGTGTGTGTGTGTGTGTGTACATCTACAGTATTCACCCACCTGCTGTGTGTGTGTGTGTGTGTGTGTGTGTGTGTGTGTGTGTGTGTGTGTGTACATCTACAGTATTCACCCACCTGCTGTGTGTGTGTGTGTGTGTGTGTGTGTGTGTGTGTGTGTGTACATCTACAGTATTCACCCACCTGCTGTGTGTGTGTGTGTGTGTGTGTGTGTGTGTGTGTGTGTGTGTGTGTGTGTGTGTGTGTGTGTACATCTACAGTATTCACCCACCTGCTGTGTGTGTGTGTGTGTGTGTGTGTGTGTGTGTGTGTGTGTGTGTGTGTGTGTACATCTACAGTATTCACCCACCTGCTGTGTGTGTGTGTGTGTACATCTAAAGAATTCACCCACCTGTCCATCACACCTGTTGGCCTCATGAGAACAGAGGCAGACACACTATGAGCTCTAGTAGGGGAGATATGTGGGTGTGTGCCTGCGTGCGTGCCTGCGTGCCTGTTTGTGTACACGCGCATGTGTGTGTTTATCTGCTGTGCCTCTGACTGTCACTCAGGCTGCACTGGTAAGATTCTCAGAGGAAAGATGCCAGTGTTAAAGTATGGAAAAACTCTCAGTGAAAGTGCATCTACATTCCCTCCTGTAAGGAGGCCTCACACAGGTTCCTTAATGTTGGTTCTCTCTTGTAAGAAGGCCTCACACAGGTTCCTTAATGTTGGTTCTCTCCTGTAAGAAGGCCTCACACAGGTTCCTTAATGTTGGTTCTCTCCTGTAAGAAGGCCTCACACAGGTTCCTTAATGTTGGTTCTCTCCTGTAAGAAGGCCTCACACAGGTTCCTTAATGTTGGTGCTCTCTTGTAAGAAGGCCTCACACAGGTTCCTTAATGTTGGTGCTCTCTTGTAAGAAGGCCTCACACAGGTTCCTTAATGTTGGTTCTCTCCTGTAAGAAGGCCTAACACAGGTTCCTTAATGTTGGTTCTCTCCTGTAAGAAGGCCTAACACAGGTTCCTTAATGTTGGTTCTCTCCTGTAAGAAGGCCTCACACAGGTTCCTTAATGTCAAACCTTGCTGTAGCTCTATGACATCCCTCCTGTAAGAAGGTCTCATCCATTTTCTGTTGGTCGGTGTAGCTGTTAGACTGTAAAGGGCAATGAACATCGCCATCTACTGGTAAATGTGAGTATTGAATCTGCTACAGAATCACTACAGTAGTGTGTTATGATTACAAAGTAGACACACACTATGGCATTATGGGTTATGGGTTGTCGTTTGAGGATTTTATTCTATTTCTCATTCTAACATAGAAATGTCTGCACTTGGATCCCTTATTTCCTAACTAGAGCCATTTATTTTGTTCACACAAGCTTTTAATCATCTTCCCAGAGGAACCTGAGGTCCTTTTTTTGCACAGTGCAGGGAATGAATGAATAAGACTTAAAAATGTGGTCTTAAAAACGAGATGAATAGGGTTCAAATTAGTCTTCTACTTCCTCTGTTAAAAAGGTGATCGATAGGATTATTATCTTCCAACAGTTCAAGTTCAAGTGTTTTTATTTGTCACATACAATACATTGAAGTGAAATGTTAAAGGGTCAATGCTCCACACTGTGCAAAAATAATTAAAAATATAAAATAAAATAAATTAGTTAATTTATTTAGATAAAATAAAAAATGTAAATAAAATCAAATTTAAAAATAAGGTGTTGAGTTAAAAATTTGAATTCAAGTGTCTCACTGCCTGTGGATAAAAACTTCTCTTAAGTCTCTCAGTCCTTGAGTTAAGGCTTCGTAGGCGTCTACCCGACGGCAGCAGGGTGAAGAGGCTGGCATTGGGGTGTGTGTCATCTAGGGCTGGGCGATATGACGATATATATCGTGAGGACGATAGAAACGTGTCTATCGTGACCTTTCTCCTCTATCGTTTCTATCGTGATAAACTTTTTTTTTCATTATACAGTCAGCTGACAGCTTCAGTGGCTGCTAGCAACGTTTAGCTATCGCTGCTAGTTGAGATTCAACGGTGCGTCGCTGGTTTCCCTGGTAACGGACAGACGGTTAGCAGCTAGCCCTGGGTCTACTCTACCTTCTGATTGACGCTCTTTGCCCTGCCATCCACGGACATCTCAGTGTGTCCCATCTCTCTGGACCATCGAAGTACTGGGTTCCAGTTTTATTGAGTTATTATCCTGACATTACACACACGTACATAACAAGGAGCTCCTTCCCGAACTGAACGGCATTATACAAACATTCGTATCGCTCACACACACCGCCAGCACAGCCGCTTGCCGGAGCGGCACAGCACTCTGTGGATTGACAAATACGTCATCGTACGTATTCTGAGCTGTGACCATCGACTTTTGAACTCTGAACTCATACATCTATTCGGAACACAAAGAACTGTAAAATACATCGGGATTGTATTGCCATATTGTTATATTGTTATTGCATTAGTTAAGTTGTTTATTGATTGTATATTTATAGCAAGCGTGAACGAGAGAGTGATTGGGCATTAGGCCACTGATATTGAATGGGTATGAAAATAGTGTAATAGTTATTAAAGCAAATATTTAGAGTAGGTTCATTGAATGTATCTATTTATAATAATTAATATTAGTAAATATCTTATTTAATACTGAATGGCTTTTATCTCTTGACTAATTATATTTAATATTAGTCAATATTACAGGGGAGTGAGATCTTAGTTACACTCACTCTACATCATTTTAGTAGCGGATTAATGCTCCCGCTACAATTTTTTTCATTATTATATCATTATCGTGATATATATCGCTATCGTGATATAAAATAATCCATATCGTGATATATGTTTTTTTCCATATCGCCCAGCCCTAGTGTCATCCCTCCTGATGTTTTTAGCCCTCGACTCCACCCTCTTGTGGTAGATGTCCTTCACGTTGGGTAGGGACGCTCTGATAGTCCGCTCAGCTGAACGCACCACCCTCTGTAGGTTGGCCTGGTCTTGAGCGGTACAGCTTCCGTACCAGACGGAGATGCATCCTGTGAGGACGCTCTCCACGGCTGAGGAGTAGAAGGTCTTCAGGATGGAAGAGGAGACCTTGAATTTCCTCAGCCTCCGGAGGAAGTACAGTCGCTGACTAGATGACTTTGTCACATGTTGTATGTGGAGGGTCCAGGTTAGGTCTTCAGTTATGTGCACACCCAGGTACTTAAAACTAGGAACCCTCTCCACAGGCTCCCTGTTGATGATGAGGGGGGTGAACCCGCTGTCCTGCTTCCGCCGGAAGTCCACCACCATTTCATTTGTCTTTTTTATATTTAGGGCCAAATTGTTGGACTGGCACCACAGTGCCAGGTCTGCCACTTGGTTCTGGTAGGGCTGCTCGTTGTTATCAGAGATAAGACCCAGCACCACAGTGTCGTCTGCAAATGTAATAATGGAGGTTGAACTTCCGGAGGCTGTGCAGTCATAAGTGTAGATGTTGTACAGCAGCGGGCTCAGAACACAGCCCTGGGGGGAACCGATGTTGGGGGTCAGCAGCCCAGAGGTTACACCACCCTCCACTTTCACCACCTGGGGGCGGTCAGTAAGGAAGCTGAGCACCCAGTTGCACATTTGGGTGTTGATCCCCAGCGACCTCATCTTGTCGATCAGGCGGAGGGGGACTATGGTATTGAAAGCTGAACTGTAATCAATGAACAGCATCCTGGATGCAAACTGGAGGGGGTCGAACGAGTTTGGCAGGGAGGTGCAGATGTAATTTTTCACCAGCCTTTCGAAACATTTCATCACTGCAGAGGTCAGGGCCACTGGACGGTAATCGTTCAAACATGATGGTTTACTATTTTTGGGCACCGGTACAATGATAGACTTTTTAAAGCAAGATGGGACGACAGCTTGGGCCAGGGATGTATTAAAGATCATGGTGTACACTGGAGCTAGTTGGTCAGCACAGGATTTAAGGACCCTTTCAGGGATCTGGTCAGGCCCGGCAGCCTTTTTCCCATTTACCCCTTTGAACACCCTCCTCACATCACTCTCACTTACTATGAAGGGGGGTTTGGTGTTATTCCCAAACATGTCGGCCATGACTGCCATTGAGTTATGATCAGGGCTGGACTGGGACAAAAAATCGGCCCGGGCATTTTGAACCAGACCGGCCCACTTAATTCGATAACACACCCTTTGGTCTCTCGAATGTCTACACACCAACCAGGCTTTTAGCTAGCAGGGCGTCTGCCCTATCGTCTACAAAAAAATAAGAAGAAATGGGACGCCCTACTTTTAGGCAGGACGGCCTAAAGACGCCCTATTTTTCTCCCGTTTTACCTGTTAACTTTCGCTGAATGTGATCAAAATTCACCGTTTCAGTCGCTTCAGCGAAGTCTAGAATCATATGCCCTGCCAATTAGAAAATAGCATTGCTGTATTCCCGCTACAACAACGTTACATCATGATTCCAACGAAACATTGATTCATGGGCTCACAGAAGCTACAGAAGACAGCTGTCTCACCGCACGTCACTGAACCTACTACTTTATGAGTTCAACAAGAGTTTGTGTGTTAAGGTGGTGGTCTTAATTAATCTAAATTCAATACAATACAATACAATATACATCATACACTTTAAAGCTTTGTTCAGAATACGGAGGTTTAAGATCGGTCGATATTTTCCGTCCTTTTTTGGAACCAGAAAATAGCGACTGAAGAACCCCCTGTTCTCGTCTACGAGAGGTAGACTGTATTGCTCCCTTTCCTAGAAGGGAGTCTATTTCCTCCTGTAGGAAACGCGCTTGATGAGGTGGCACTAACGTTTGTACCACGCCCCTGAACTTCGGGGGGCAAACTGGAGCGTATAACGGGCTATCATAATTCGCTATCTGGACAAATTGGCATATTTTCATAGGGTTTGGGAATACTGGGCTTTCGGAACATTGACATGGCACCGCGCACCAATAGGCTAAGGGGCTTGCCCACCACTCAAACACACAACATAGAGTGTAGGCTAACGGCTGGCTGTTTCAGAGTAGAGTAGGCTGAGGGCTAGCAACAGCTACAGACTTGTCTTGTATTTACAATGCAAACGAACTTGGCCATAGAACCTAGGTCCTAAGTCAAACATATTTTAGAGACGTTTGAATTCATGATCAGTAAGCTTACCGTAGGTCGTTGTATCGTATCTCCCTGGCTGTCGCCACCAGTAGGCCTATCACTTTCATCCACGGTACCTGATGATGGCCCTGCCGTGGCAAACATTTCCGATATTTTGGCACATTTGGCAGTATAGGTTTGAAAAGCAAGCCTCTTCTTATCTCGCAGTTTCTCCGCACTCTCTTTTCGCTTTCTCTCCATTTTGGACTGGAGGATTCTAACGAAACGTGCGTTTCTGTGCACCGCCCAAGCCAAAGGTAGAAGGTGTTTGGTGATATGATTGGACGAGCCCCTTGTCACTAAAGAAGACAGCCAATGGGCCGCAGACTAGCATGCGCTTGTCAAGCATGTCAAGGCCATGGGCCACGTTGAGTTTGTTTCCCGTCCTAATGCATTATGTAGGCAGGTCCAAACCGAAAGGGGATGGTGTTGAGTCAGCCCAGGGGATGTGATTGGGCCAGCCCAGTGTCAATAGGGCCGCTCATGAACTACTTTCGTGGGCCAGCCGGTCAGACCATTATATGGGGGAAAAAAAAATTCTTAAAAAAAAAAAAAAATATATATATTTTTTTTTTTTTAAATAATAAATTCGGGACTCTCGGCCCATATTGCACCTCGGCCCACCGGGAAAACGCCCGGTATGCCAGATTGCCAGTCCAGCCCTGGTTATGATCTTCACTCTCCATCTCAAACCGTGCAAAGAAAGTGTTGAGTTCATCAGCAAGGGAGGGGTCAGAGCTACACACCGAGCCGGCCTTGTTCTAAAAGTCTGTCATTATTCGCAGGCCCTTCCACACACTAGCGGGGTCACCAGCGGTGAAGTCGGCTTCCACTCTGTCCTTATATCGGCTCATACGTTTACATGCGATTGTATGTGTGTGAATGTGTTTGTGAGTGAGAGAGAGAGGGAGATAATGCATCTGTGTGTATGTGAGTGTGTGTGTGTGTGTGTGTGTGTGTGTGTGTGTGTGTGTGTGTGTGTGTGTGTGTGTGTGTGTGTGTGTGTGTGTGTGTGTGTGTGTGTGTGAATGGGTTTTCCGAGTGAGTGAGGGAGATAATGCATCTGTGTGTATGTGAGTGTGTGTGTGTGTGTATGTGTGTGAATGTGTCCGTCAACTCAAACCACTACATAAACGCAGAGCCAAGATAGGAGAATCAGACAGACAGGGAGGGACCTGGTCTCTGATTGGACAAGCCACACTGATGTCATCACTCCTACCGTGTGCATGGCATCTTGAGTCAGGGTCTCATCAAGGCTCTCATCATCTCCTCTGTTATGTGATGCAGTGGAGCTTAATCTGTTTAATGTAATGGCATGTGTATATTACCACTACATCATATACTCTTCCATAGTATTATTACTGTGTGCTGTGGTGAAAGTGCTGTGTGGCGTCTCTTGACACCATTTTTAAATAAGTCTTAAAAATCTGAAATTATACATAATGGTTTACAAAAAGTCATAATTACAATTATTTGCATCTTTAGAAAGGTTTCAATCAAAACGAATCAGAATCAAATGTTTGCAAAAAGTAATATTAAAATTCCTGTCAGGCCGGTCAATTCTGTAACCATGTTGAGAACACTACATGAGGGTTAAACAGTATATATGGCTCCAATTTGAGATGCTTGTTGTTCAGACCTGCACTGCTGAATCCTGAGTATATTCATGTGCTTTGTTACAGCTCTTTACTGGAATAGAGCCAGATTGCTGCATCGACCACAAGAAAGTTCCTGAAACGTCCTATTTTTTGCACACAATTCCGTATCCCTCGTATCTTTCAAAGCTGTGTTAAAAACTAAAATCACACAATGCATTGAAGCCCATTAAAGCAACTTAAATTGAATTCCTCTCATCAGTTTCAGAGTCTGATCAGACTAATGAAGCTGAAGCTGAGCTGCTCCACTGTTTCAGGACCTCAGAGTCTGATCAGACTAATGAAGCTGAAGCTGAGCTGCTCCACTGTTTCAGGACCTCAGAGTCTGATCAGACTAATGAAGCTGAACTGCTCCACTGTATCAGGACCTCAGTGGGATTTAACAGATTATACATCAACTGAAGGATGGACAAATTTAGCCAACATCAGCGTACCTTTAGAGAAAAGTAACTTGTTTAGGAATTTAATTTACACATCTGTCAAAGATGTTTGCCCTTTTGTAATAATTTACAGAATTTAGATTACGTGACACCTGTGGGATTTTTTTAAGGCAACTAACAACCAATAAGTCAGAGTGCAAAAGGAAGTGACATCATCTCTTGCTCTGCTGCTCTATTTTCATTGAAGCTCTCACTGGTAACATCCTCAGAGGAAAGAGTGTACAGGCAACATTAAAACGTTTTTTTTTTTTTCTTTTCTTTTTGTGTGGTTTTGTTTTGTTTGGGGTGGGGGATGGGTGCAGGGAGGTGGGAGGTGGTGTCATTTAAATTGTATACTGTATACATGTCTTGTTTGCAATGTGATGAGAAAGCAATAAAAAAGTATGAATGTGTGTGTCTTTTTTAAATTAAATTGTGTGTGAAAGAGTGTGTATGTGAGTGTGTGTGTTTGTGTGTGTGTATTTGTGTGTGTGTGTGTGTGTGTGTGTGTGTGTGTGTGCACGTGTGTGTGTACGCGTTTGCGTATGCACGTTGTTACAACCCTGGCTCGCAGGGAAGTAACACAATGAGTGTGAGAGGGGTGTGGCCAGTGTGTGTGTGTGTGTGTGTGTGTGTGTGTGTGTGTGTGTGTGTGTGTGTGTGTGTGTGTGTGTGTGTGTGTGTGTGTATGTGTCTGCTGGGCCTACAGTAGGAGAGCTCTGCTGTCACTCAGGCTTCACTGGTAACATCCTCAGAGGAGAGAGTTCACAGCCAACATTAAAGTATGGAAACACTCTCTCAGTGAAAGTGTGTGTGAGAGTGTGTAGGTGTGTGTTATTATCAGCGTCAGAGAATGACAGCTCTCCTCTGTCCCAGTCCAGCTGCACTCTGATCCTCTGGAGTTTCTGCTTCACTGTGAGGAGAGTGGGGGACTGTGGGGTAGACTTTGCTCTATATTTACCATCTTTATAACTCATAAAGCACAGTCCACTCATGGAGTCAAAGTCTCCCTTCCTCTGGAGAGACTCTGTCATCACACCCACATACCACCAGGTGTTCTCTCCAACCTCCACATCCCAGCAGTGAGTCCCTGAGTTAAAGCCCTCAGAGCCCAGGACACTGGCATAATGATCAAATCTCTCTGGGTTATCAGGAAGCTGCTGTCTCTCATCACCACGTCTCACACTGGTCAGATCCTCAGATAGGATGAGACATGGGTTTGCAGTGTTGGGATCCAGAGTCACAGGAGCTGCAGAGTGAGAAACACTAATGGTTTAGGTGGAAAGAGCACACACAAAGAGATACATACACATATACAAACTAGAGTAAGTAAGTAAGACTTTATTTATATAGCACATTTCGTACAGGAGTTGCAATTCAAAGTGCTTTACATAAAATCAATAAGAGCAAGCAGCAGGAGCAATAAAATATTGGTCAACATCGTATCAGAACCTGATGTTCCGATAGGCTTAAAATATTAAAATCATAATAAAAGTAATAAAACCCTTCTGCCTGGTATTTAGCGCAGTCGAAACCATAGTGCTGCTCCATAGATTCCGACCTACCCTGTTAAATATTTTCCCTAGCTATGTTTCCCCGGCCAAAGGCCACCCTTCCTTCTATACCCTTCCTTCAGAGGCCTCTTCGTCTTCTTCCACCGAACGCACTTCAGGGCTTCGGGAGAGACACTAGCTCTCTTTTACAGGCTTAAGGAAGGTGACTGCACCTGGGGGACTAGAACATTTGTTATGGAAATATCTCTGAGAATAATATGTGATATATTGAGCCACAATATGGTTTCCGACAGTGCCATGGTACCCTCAAAACAGTTTTACAGAGAAATAGTAAAAGTAATAAAAGTCATAAAACCCTTAAAACAGTTTCAAAGAGAACAGAGAAATAAAAAGTGCCAGATAAAATTAATAAAATGCTTTGGTAAAAAGATAGGTTTTAAGCTGCCTTTTGAAGGTGTCTAGAGTGTTTGCTTCCCTAATATTAACGGGTAATGTGTTCCATAATTTTGGGGCGTAGTTGACAAAGGCTGCATCTCCAATCTTCTTATGACTGCTTCTGGTGACCTGTAACAGACCTGTATCTGATGATCGCAGTGTTCTAGCTGGTGTGTAGTTAGTAAGAGAGTTAGCAATGTAGCTAGGTCCTTGTCCATTTAGAGCTTTGTATGTGAGGAGGAGGACCTTAAAGTCAATTCTAAAGGTAACAGGAAGCCAGTGTAAAGTAGCTAGGACAGGACTAATGTGTTCTCTCCTTTTAGTTTTGGTTAATAGTCTAGCTGCAGAATTTTGAATGAGCTGGAGTCTTACAGTTGTTTTCTTGGGAAGACCAGTAAAAAGTGAATTACAGTAGTCTAGCCGGCTCGATATGAAAGCATGAATAAGCTTCTCGGCATCATTTTGGTTTAAGAATGATCGTACCTTTGCTATGTTCCTGAGGTGAAAGAAAGCTGTTTTGGTGACTTTGTTAATGTGGGAGTTGAAATTCAAATCTGAGTCCAGTGTGACACCAAGACTAACCACCTCAGGTTTAATCCACCGGGATAAACCTCCTAGATTCTTGGTGAGCATCTCTCTTTTTAATTTAGGGCCGATAAGTAGGACTTCAGTTTTGTCCTCATTGAGTTTTAGAAAGTTATTGTTCATCCATTTGTTTATTGCTAATAAACAGTTGGTAATGGAGTTTATTGCTGTTGCATCATTTGGCTCAGCGGAAATATACAATTGTGTGTCATCCGCATAGCTATGAAAATCTATACTATGTTCTCTGATGATGTCACTGAGTGGTAACATATAAAGAGAAAAGAGCAATGGACCTAAACAGCTCCCTTGTGCAACCCCGTAGCAGCTTTCATGTTTCTCGGACATATGGTCTCCTAGACTGACATAAAACTTCCTTCCTCTAATATATGTTTTGATCCAGTTCAATACACACTCAGAGAACCCAATAAGATTTTCAAGTCTATTGATTAGGATGTCATGATCAATGGTATCAAATGCTGCAGTAAGATCTAACAGGATAAGGATAGAAACTTTATTTGCATCAGAGTTTTGTCTGAGGTCGCTAATTATTTTGGTGAGAGCGGTTTCAGTACTGTGATATTTTCTGAAACCTGACTGAAAGACTTCCAAGATGTTATTTTCTTCCAGATATGAATTTATTTGGACTAATACTATCTTTTCCAGGACTTTACTAATAAATGGAAGATTGGATATGGGTCTATAGCTTGCTAGTGTACTGGTATCCAATTTGGGTTTCTTTAATAGGGGCCTTACAACAGCTGTTTTGAAGGCATCTGGGAAAACGCCAGTTCTAAGGGATGTGTTTATGATGTCAAGGACCGGACCTGAGACACTATCAAACACTCGCTTAAAGAATGCAGTGGGAATGGGATCAATATCTGAGGTTGTAGATTTACATTCGATGATGATTTTAGAGAGTTCACTTAGTGTGATACATGTGAAAGTGCTCATAGTTAAGTCGCAAGATCTACTGATGTCAATTTCACCTCCAGTAGTAGTGATACTAGATCTGATCGATGTTATTTTGTTCTTGAAGAACTGAGCAAACTCTTCGCATTTAGCTGCTGAGGATAGTGGGGGGGCAGGGACAGTGTTTAGCAGCCGGTCAATGGTGGAGAACAGAACTCTGGAATTTCCGGCATTTTCTGTAATAATGTAGGAAAAATAACCTTTCCTTGCTAGACGGATGGTTTTGTTATAGGTAGTTAGTGCATCTTTGTAGATACCGTGGTGGATAGTGGTCTTTGTTTTTCTCCATTTTCTCTCTGCTATGCGACATTTTCTTTTTATTTCACTAACATTTTTATTTTTTAGCCATGGGGAGGTCCTACTTGTAAACTTCTTTTTAGTTTTAAGTGGGGCTACAGAGTCTAACACAGATGATAATGCATCATTTAGGTTTTCTACCATTTCATTTAGAGAGCAGTCATGACTAGTTGGCTCATATAGAGCAATCTGCTCAGAAAATCTCTCCGTAGCTTCATCGTCTAGATGTCTTTTATGGACTAAGAATTCTTTTGTGGTTTTTGGTAAGATGATTTCCACATCAAAAAGTATACAATGATGGTCAGAGAGCGGTAGATCAGTTATTGAAATATTATTGATGTTTAATCCAGTTGTTATTACTAGATCTAGTGTGTTTCCGTGCTGGTGTGTTGGATCCGTTATGTGCTGAGTTAGATCGAAACTGGTGAGGAGATTTAAAAGCTCAATAGTTCTTTGGTCTGCTTTTTTATTAATGTGGATGTTAAGGTCTCCATTCAGGACTATTTTGTCATATCTGGTGACACATAGTGATAATAGTTCAGAGAATTCTTGTATGAATATTGGTGAGAGCTTGGGTGGCCGATATATAATAACAAACAGTACTGATTCAGTTTTGAGCTCTATAGCAAGATATTCAATTGATGTAAATTCACCTAGCTCAGTGATTTTGAACAACAGTTTAGATGAGAAAATAGCTGCGACTCCTCCACCTCTTTTTGATTTCCTAGAAACTTGGTGGAAGCTGTAATCAGGCGGACACGCTTCTATCAAAGTTGCTGTTGCCGTGTCATCGTTTAGCCAAGTTTCTGTTAGACAGATACAATCTAAGTTGTTTTCTTTAATCAGATCGTTGACCAGAAAGGTTTTGTTACTTAGTGATCTGACATTTAGAAGGGCCAGTTTCATCTGTGGGGTATTAACAGGTAAAACTGGGGGAGATATAGGGAGAACATGGATAGTTTTCAACCTTCTAGGACGAGTTTCGGGATTATAACCATGCATTTTACCATGCCATTTGCTGTTTATGATGACCGGTATGTTTGATGAAATAGCATGGTGGCTGTCCTATTGTTGTTTTTCGGGCTGACAGTCCATATTACTGAGTTCATGGGCCTTCACAGCTTTCCCCACAAGGTGGTTTATCCCAGGGGAATTCCTTGGGGTGGTGGAGGTCTGTGCAGGGCCCGTGTCCTTGGAGGAGGCTGTTTGAATGTTCTGTTCTGTTCCATGGAAGGAGGTTTGGGGTGTGTCAGTCTTAGGCACAGCAGGAATAGGGAGTGAGGCTTGATTATGGCTGTTTGAGGTCGTCAAGAGCGCGTGGCTGATGTTTGCTGTAAGTAATCTAGACCCTCTACGGTTTGGGTGGAGTCCATCGGCTTGAAAACGGTCTGCACAATTCCAAAAAACATTGAAATTGTCAATAAATCTCCGGTTGTGTGCAAGACAGACAGATGCCAGCCATGTGTTGAAAGATAGTAGTCGACTGAAGATTTCATTTCCTCTGCGAAAACATGCAATCGGTCCACTGATAGACACATCTTGATGTTTGTTTAGAGTGTTCAGTAGCTGGGTGAAATGTTCTTGAAGTATCACGTTGCCAGTTTTTTTGTGCAGGATATCAAATGAGCCAGTGTGGATGATAATCTTTGCATTGTTTGGTTTATTCTTGAGGATTGTTTGTATCTCTGACGACAGTTCCTCGACTGATGTGTTGCTAAGGCAAAGATTTTCTGTCCTTGCGAGTTTGACATGTTCTGTCATGGCATCTCCAACCAAAATAGTGGCCATCTGTGGCGTTGTGTTTGCATTCCACACACTTGCTTTATCAGTAGTTATGGGGCCAGTTCTTGGGTTGTTTGGGTAAACAGTATTAGCTACAAGGCTAGTGCTAGCAGCGTTAGCTCCTCTGAGTGCTAATGGCCTGTGGGAAGCCTCGGCATTAGTGCTAGTGGTGTTAGCATACCTTAGTCTTCGGCGATCTTGTGGTAGTGGTCGAGTAGCGCCCCGAGTAGTCTGAGAGGGGTTTAGGGTGAAATGGGGGACTCCCGAGTGCAGCAGATGAGGACCATCATGATGTGTAGGGGATCCGGGCCCTTTATGCTTGTTAGCAGCACGGATAGCACTCCTGTGCCTTTTGGCCTTGGGTGTGGAGAATTGCTCCCCTTGGAGAGTTTCCAGTGGTGAAAAACTATTTCTGAGCGCAACAGGAGGAGAAGTGATGTGGGAAGAGTTTCTGCCTCGCTTTTTTCGTTTCTTATCCTGGGTGCTAGTCCATTTTTCGTTGGAGGTAGAAGCGGTGCTTGGCCTCTTTGGATTTGTGCCAAGAGCAGGCCATGGCTCATCAGATAGTGAGAAGTCCAGGTGAGAGCAAGGTTTGTCGGCAAGGTTTGGCTGATCAGCAATCCCATCCAGAAATCGCTCACCATCATAGATCTGGTACAGGACAGCAACCCGAGTCTCCAACTCCTTGATCTTCTTTTTCAAGTTGAGACAGCTTACACAGTCTGGAGAGTCTTCGAGTGTCATGGGGCTGAGTGGCTAAGCTAAGCTAGGTTAACTGAAGCTATGCTAGGCTACGCTCCGAAGGGGTGTAGGAAAGAATTTAAGTTCCAGGGAGGCACCGTACAAGCCGAGGAAATAGCTTGATAGTGGATAGTGCAGTAAGGCAGTATCTAAGTAGCATTAATGTAACATTAATGTAACATTAATGTGAAAAAAAAGCAAGCGATAGCAGGCAAGAAGCAGGAGCAGCAGTGAGGAGCTGCTTCCAGGAGGAGTGTCAGGAAGTAGGGGTCATTATCTGTATCTGCATTTGTATCCGTTAAACCAACAACATGATCTGTCTTTGTATCTGGATTGGGATAGATTCCATAAGTGGGCGTGGCTTATGCTGGAAGTCATGTTAAATCAGACACATTTTAGCCTAATATTCATTGGTGTAATGCAATTGGTGTGTTTTCAAAGCATCAAATAGATTAATTGATTCCTGTGTGTGTGTGTGTGTGTGTGTGTGTGTGTGTGTGTATGATCTTATGAGAACAGAAGCAGACCAATATGATCTAGAGTAGGGGAAATGAATGAGTGAGTGTGTGTGTGTGTGTGTGTGTGTGTGTGTGTGTGTGTATGTTTGTGTGTGTGTGTGTGTGTGTGTGTGTGTGTGTGTGTGTGTGTGTGTGTGTGTGTGTGTGTGATTGTGTGTGTGTTTGTCTGCTGGCCTTATGAGAGCAGAAGCAGAGACATTATGAGCTCTTGTAGGGGAGACATGTGTGCGTGTGTGTGTGTGTGTGTGTGTGTGTGTGTGTGTGTGTGTGTGGGGGGGGGGGGGGGGGGGTTTGTGTGTGTGTGTGTGTGTGTGTGTGTGTCTCTGTGTGTGTGTGTGGGGGGTGGGTTTGTGTGTGTGTGTGGGTGTGTGTGTGTGTGTTTGTCAAATATGCAATCAATCAAATTGAACAGTAAATTAAATCAATAATCTCTCTCTCTCTCTCTTTCTCTTTCATTCTCTCTCTCTCTCTTTCTCTCTCTCTCTCAATTAGATCCCTTAATTACTCTTGGCATGAAAACTGTATAACAAATTTGAACATTTTAGAAGAATGAACTCCAGGAAAAGAAAACTCTTAGCAACCCTGTCAGAACGGAAAACTAATACTTATCATTCCCAATTAGAAATATCTTGAATACAGTCCCATTTGAAGTTGTTTCAAAACAGTAGGGTGAGGCAAGTAAGCCAACCGAGTTCAGGCAGGAGCAACACAGAAGAACGATAGAGTTCACTGGAGCATCCTTAATAATACTCTTTCAATTGCATTCTGCTCACTTCAACAATGTCTTCTGTTTTAGCTTTACTGTATCCTTATTCATTCTTAAACTCAACAGTAATATCCCAGACAATTCTGACTCATTTTCTTTTTCACCCATAGACCTGCGTCTGAGTCACTTCCGCTCCAGTTCCCCCTTCGGCTTGGCAGCACTTTTGATCTCTTCACTTGTCTTCAGATTTCTTTTTTCTTTTTGCTCTTATTTATGTAAAGCACATTTAATTGATTGTCTGTCTGTCTGTCTGTTTTTCTCTTTCTCCCTATGTGAAGGTGTGTGTGTTTGTGTTTGAAAGGGATATATTTCTTTTGGCGGCTTGTTTTGCTCTTCTTTATGCAAAGCAAATTGAACTGCCTCTGTGTATGAAATGTGCTCTATAAATACATTTGCGTCTGTCAGGCCATCCGTCTGTCTGTCTGTGTGTGTGTGTGTGTGTTTTGTGTTTGAAATGGATGTTTACACTTACTGTATTGAACAATCTCCTGCATCTTCTCCCAGACTCTGAACTTCAGGTTGCCCAGGTGTTTTGCCACATTGATCAGAGCTCCTGAAACCCTCTCTGGATCCTGCGGTGTGCACTGGGCTCTGGAATAACATTCAGGAGTCAGTGCTGCTGTGGGTTTGGGTTCAGAACCACCAGAAGAGAGAGAGACAGGAGGCAGATCACTCACCTTTCCACTGTGCTCATGTAGTTCTGTGAAATGATGAAGGAAAACATTTATTTTAACATGATTTGTATGAAAATAATAAACCTTTATTTACTCATGGACCCATGCTTTTTGAACAACACAACACACAACACACACACACACACACACACACACACACACACACACACACACACACACACACAAACACAAATAAATGTCTATCCCAGCAGCACATCTTCTGCATATGCTGCCTGAGTCTCTAGACACAAACTGCTCTCTCATTTTCTCCACAGGTGATTTCGGAAGTCAGTAACAGCTGAATTGCAGGACAGATTATTCAGGTGACATTCCCTAACTCTACGCTACCTCAACTTATACACCAACACACACATACACCAACACACACACACACACACACACACACACACACACACACACACACACACATGGATATTAGGCAAAAAAAAAACATGAGCCTGATTTACTACACACGCACACACACACACACACACACACACACACACACACACACACACACACACACACATACACTCACACGCAAACACACGCAAACAAACACACATACACACAAATACACACACACACACCCATACACACACACACACACACACACACACACACAAACACACACAGCTATATATACACACACACACACACACACACACACACACACACACACACACACACACACACACACACACACACACACACACACACACACACACAGAAATACAGACACACTCACACACAGACTGACACAGACAGACATAAACATAAGTACACAAACTCGTGGCTAGCAGGTTGTGAGGTGGCTAACATGGTATTTTACTATTTTTTATTTCCATCCAACCTTTCCATCCCGATGGCAGCAAGGCAGATAGCACTGCATGGACTTCTTCAGTTACATCATTGGTCTACTACTACTGGAGTTACAAACATGCACTATCTGTCTACTATTGGAGTTAGACATGCACCATCTGTCAACTACTGGAGTTACAGACATGCACCATCTGTCAACTACTGGAGTTACAGACATGCACCATCTGTCTACTACTGGAGTTACAGACATGCACCATCTGTCAACTACTGGAGTTACAGACATGCACCATCTGTCAACTACTGGAGTTACAGACATGCACCATCTGTCAACTACTGGAGTTACAGACATGCACCATCTGTCAACTACTGGAGTTACAGACATGCACCATCTGTCAACTACTGGAGTTACAGACATGCACCATCTGTCAACTACTGGAGTTACAGACATGCACCATCTGTCAACTACTGGAGTTACAGACATGCACCATCTGTCAACTACTGGAGTCACAGACATGCACCATCTGTCTACTACTGGAGTTACAGACATGCACCATCTGTCAACTACTGGAGTTACAGACATGCACCATCTGTCAACTACTACTGGAGTTACAGACATGCACCATCTGTCTACTACTGGAGTTACAGACATGCACCATCTGTCAACTACTGGAGTTACAGACATGCACCATCTGTCAACTACTGGAGTTACAGACATGCACCATCTGTCAACTACTACTGGAGTTACAGACATGCACCATCTGTCAACTACTACTGGAGTTACAGACATGCACCATCTGTCAACTACTGGAGTTACAGACATGCACCATCTGTCTGAAAAGGTGCAGAAACATGAGCAGTCGAGTCCACATGGACTGCTTTCTTAAGATCTCTGCTCCTGAGAGGATGACCATTGCCACTCAACTGGATGAGGGATACAGGCTAGCAGTGCTGCTGTTGGGAGGGTGAACATTGAGACCCAACTGGGTGAGGGATACAGGCTAGCAG
>NC_137924.1:4629845-4644845 GCF_963457725.1 Sprattus sprattus | reverse complement strand
TCCTCCTGAAATGAATGGATGACTTTAATGTGGAGTATTTCTGTACTGTAGCCTACTCTATCCCCACTACCAGATTATAATAGCCACAGACCTGAGCAGGTCTATGTTACTCACACTCAATGTCAGGTGAACGAGACTGGAAGAATTGTGCAGAGTGTGTGTGTGAGTGCATGCAAGTTTGTGTATGTGTGTGTGTGTGTGTGTGTGTGTGTGTGTGTGTGTGTGTGTGTGTGTGTGTGTGTGTGTGTGTGTGTGTGTGTGTGTGTGTGTGTGTGTGTGTGTGTGTGTGTGTGTGTGTGTGTGTGTCTGGGCCTAACATGAGCACCTGTCTTTTCACATAATCTTATGGACATTGTATGTATACACACAATGTCCATAAGATTATGTGAAAAGACAGGTGCTCATGTTAGGAACAGAGGGAAGTAAGCTCTTAGGTGAGCCACATTGTTATGACCCGTGCAGGTCCATTCACACCCTGTGATATTGGCCTGATCTCTGCCTGCTTCTCCCAATCTCTCTCTGTCTCTGCAGCAGGTGATTTGGGGACAGTTCTATCCTTGATTGTGCATGTAACACACATGAAGTTATCTGGACAGCAGTAAATGGTGGCAAACTGCCAGTACTTCAGAAACAAACAGTAGACAGTGAATGAAATGAGTGTAAAGAAAAGTGAGTCTAAAATGTTGGCTTGGAGAATATAAGGGCGAAGGAACCTGTAAAGCTCCATATTTAGACCAAAGAACCTACCTTTACATTAATTGCTGCTTCACTGATAGGACGGATGTTGTGATCTTGGTGTAATTTTGAGTCTCGACACATCAGGCACACCAGCTGTTGATCCTCTTTACAGAATAACTCAGGTTTTCGTTTGTGAAGACGGCAAGACGCGTGTTGCCAGTCTTGTAAGAAAGTCTCACACAGGTTCTTTAAAGCCAGATTTGGGGGAATCCACTCCTTTGATGACTTTCTCCTGCAGACTGGA
This sequence comes from Sprattus sprattus, assembly GCF_963457725.1. NCBI lineage: Eukaryota > Metazoa > Chordata > Actinopteri > Clupeiformes > Clupeidae > Sprattus > Sprattus sprattus. The sequence goes on along the minus strand of NC_137924.1, from coordinate 4,643,863 downwards.
CATTCTCTGGATCCTTTGGTTTCCCAGAACTGCTGCAGACAGACTTTACAGACGCTGTGACTACATGTCATAATAACAGGATCCTTGAAGATTTCACAACACACCGGACAGGAAAGATCCTCTTCCAGCCTGGCTGCCATTCTCTCCTTCACGCACACAAAACTTTCACCGGAGTTAGAAAAAGAATTGGAGTCGTCTCCAAACTCTGTATTTCAAGATTTAACGAAGTAAGATTTCTTCTTGTTTGAAAACCGTCTTCAAACACGAGGATCAGCCTACTACACACGTCCCTGTTCTTTCAGCTGGTTGAAAAACTTTACTTTCATTTTCAAAAAGTCAAAATCCAGTCAGTCTCTAAGGCATCTACATTTTTAACTCTTCAATCTGTTAGCAGGTCAACCTCTCCAACTTGTTTTTGAAAATTAAGTGGTATTTATTTCCCAAATGTTCATTTACACACTCGTAATGCCGAACAGGACAGCCGCCTGTCACTGAGCTTTACTTCCTCCTTCAAAAAAGGAGAGGCATGGGGAGGGTCTGGGAGAGCAGGGAGCTGATTGGTCAAAACTACATGTCAGTGTTTTTCCTCCACTATCCACAGAAATGTTGTTCTGATCTCATTCGTACTGCAGAACTGTTCCTTCACAGACACACATGACACCTCCAGTGTACACACTCTCAGCCCATCACTGTGTCTGATTTTCAGTGACATTATCAAAGGGAAACGTCTGTATTCTTTAACCTGGGCCCACTAAAAGCTGACATTATTACTTAATCATTACATTATTGCTTATGTGTAGTTACCAATGACTGGATATGTAAGTATCTAAGGTATATACTGTACATGCAGTCATTGGAAGGTACTTGTACTGGGGGTTACATATCACAGAGAGAAGAAATCAAATACTCTCTGTGAGTCCATGCTAGTGTCCGTATTGCTGTCGTATTATCCTGTATGCTCAGCTCTGTTACATATTAACCCATAGATACAGACAAGCCTTGGCTGGAGCCATAACCATCGAGTTCAGAGTCTTCTTTACCTCAGACAGTGATTTGTTAGTCAGACAGCATAAGGATTTGCAGAAGATGTGTGTCAACATTTGAAAGCGTGTGTGTGTGTGTGTGTGGAGCTGAGGTCTCCAAGTCAGGGGTGATGTTTAGATATCTGCCAGTGTGAGTGCACTCTGATGACCAGTGAGGAAGTAAAAGGAATTATTGTATCCCAAATATCAGAGACTCAGTCAAAGTGATGAATAACCAAAGTTCAGGTTTTATTCTTGCAGTGGTGGCCACCAAAGGAGAGACAGAGACAGATTTGGCAGATTTCAACTTGTCTCTATTCACTGACTGTCTCTACAGAAATCAGTCTTGTTACTCTAGGAAGGTAATGGGGGGTGGATACCTAAATGCTAATCATTGTCTGGGAGACATCAGATCTGGGATACTATATATTCATGGAGGACACAGTCAATCACAGGGGTGTCAGCATTCCCACAGTGATCAAAGACTCAAATTTATTCATGAGGCTTACAGGAAGTGTGGCCATGTGGTCAAGTCCAGAATACACATGAAAGCTATCAACTCCCAATGTTTCCTTCCAATAATACTACAATTACAACTAGGGATGAGATATATTTAATTATTGACTATGGAATATGTTTAATAAACTCCTCAGGAGCAGGATCACTCATCTCTCATGTGTATACATACCATGTCCATAAACTCATAATTCCTGGTGTTATCAGAAGTGAATGAATGCACTGGGCTCAGTGATGGAGATGGTGATGAGACTATGCGTGGGACATAACTTTAGTTCAGCGAGTCTACCAGAAATGATGTGAGCAAAATGTGTGAGGAAATCAGCGTGCTAATTACAGCTAGTCATGACTCTAATTTGACTATCCAAGATGCTAACTGAAGCTAACAATGAGGTGTCTGTGTTTCCTAATGGGGAGTGCTCATATAACATGATAATGTTTGTGTCGTATGACTTAGAATGAATGCATAAGAGGCTAAGATAACACAAACTAGCATACAATACAGTATTCAATGTAATGAAACAGAAAACTACGACGCTGGTGACAATTATATACATTTCAATCAGAAACATTTTATTCGTACTTGTAATACATAGATCTGATATTATGTTCTTGGTTAGATCTGGGGGTCTTGCTTAGTGTAGTGGTTAGACCTAATATGATGGGGTCTTGGTTAGTGTAGTGGAGAGATCTACTATGTTGGGGTCTTGTTTTGTATGTCTGTTAGATTTGGTATGTTGGTGGTCCCATTTCACTATGTTTGGGGTGATCTGTCCTAGATCTGATCTGAAGCTAACAATGTTTAAATTTTTTTCTGCAATGCTCAAGGTAATGAAAAGCATGTTTGTTTAATAGTTAAACACACTGATGTGTGCATTCCATTAAACTGACCATTGATCATTAGTACTTGTCAGTTACATGTGATGGAACTGCAAAATAGCTATTCTATTGTTAATTTGTATAATTTCTATCTGTAACATATATTGATGTTTCCTGCTCTGATTGGCTGCTGCATGTTTGTTATTGTGTGAGCATATATATGCTCAGGGTGCGATTTGCCGGGGGGGATAGGGGGGATTTACCCCCCCTCTGGTTTTTACATCCCCACCTCAGCTAGATGAATTTCATACATGGGGGGATAACCCTCAATTATTAAAAAAACAATGAAATAACAGACAGGTTGTGACAGCGTTTTCTTACAGTTGCTTACATCGCTGGCACAAACGTTCACCTTACCCGAACTGTTGGCATTCTCAGAATTCGCTGGCTTTGCTAAGTTGCGTTTCACTTTCAAAGTTTCAGTTTCGGTTTCAGTATTTCAACGTGAATGAGAGGGAGCACAAGAACTGAGCGTCTAGCAGCGATTATCATATCATAGACATATGATGTATGTATATAAAGAGAATTAGGCCTATGTATTGCGTTTTTTTTTTTTCATGATAAAAAAAAAAAGAAAAACATCCCCCCCTCTGGTTTTTGGACAAATCGCACCCTGTATATGCTCATATAGGGGTCTGATGGAACTGGAAATATTGCTATTCTGTTGTTGTAAGACATTAACTCCTTATTTTGTATCTGCAACTCATTTTGGATGTGTACTCTGTCTGTCTCACTGAGACATGAACACATGGCAATCCCCATTGTTCATTAATATGGCTGCAGTGACTGTAGGAGACAAATTAACCTTTGTGTTGATTTTTATGCCATCTTTCTTTTTTACTACGTGCATGTGTGTGTGTCTGTGTGTGTGTGTGTAAGAATGAATGAGTGAGACTATGGCCGTAGGTGTTTTTACCCCCATCTAGAGGACACCTGAACTTGACCTGAGAGGCTGAAGGTGGAGCCCAAGGGGGAAAGGCAGGATGACCGAATGTTTCATAAATGAAGAAATAATACTTATGTACGTATGTATGTACATCACATGTTACTTAAAACTAATTTAATCGTATTTTTCTAAATAAGTGATACTCGATCATCTATTATCAGGGCAGGACATCATTTGAATGGGTCCTCTTATGTCTCTTGAGACCAGACATCCTACTAAAGGTCTTTCCACATTCAGAACACTGAGGTGGATTTTCTCCAGTATGTGTGATGTGATTGGTGGTGAGGTTAGAGCTATACCTGAAAGTCTTCACATGTAGAACACTCATACGGCTCTCCCCAAGTATGGGTCCTTTGGTGTACCTTGACATGAGATATGGTTCTAAAGCCCTTTCCTCACTCTGAACATTGATGTGGCTTTTCTCCAGACTGTGTGAGCTGATGAGATGTGATGTACACCTGAAACTCTTCCCGCAAGGCGTTCACTAATATGGCCTTATATCACCAGTATGGACCGTCTGATGTATCTTGAGGCTAGATGAGTCATTAAAGGCCATTCCACACACAGGACACTGGTAAGGTCTTTCCCCGGTATGGATCATCAGGGGCCGATATTTCAAAACTTGTAATCCAGATCAGAATGATCCGGATAACCAAATCCCCCTGTTCTCATCCACGGATCAACCTGATCTATCCCGGTATTTCAAAACTTTGCCAGATTGGATCAGAGTGATCCTGATACCAGCAGATTGGGATGTCCAAATCCGTCCCGCCCCCTGGATCAGACAGGAAACAGGAAATGGAGCGAAGATTTGAGCAGAAACAGGAGAGCTAACACAACTATTGTCTCTAAATTAAAGTATAATCTTGGTCAGTGTTGATGCGTCCTTAGACTAGATGAAGGGCAATCATTATATTGACTTAACCAATTACGTAAATCATCACAAAGTTGAAAGAAGAGCTCGGCGATCTCTAATTAAGCAGAGTTCGCGCTAATGCGAGCTAACGCTGCTCCATTGACTCCTGTGTTAAGGAGCTAACAAGCTAGTAAATAGGCTAGCGTCTGTATGTCGCGGTCCACAGACCAGGGGCCGGTATTTCAAAACTTGTAATCCAGATCAGAATGATCCGGATAACCAAATCCCCCTGTTCTCATCCACGGACCAACCTGATCTATCCCGGTATTTCAAAACTTTGCCAGATTGGATCAGAGTGATCCTGATACCAGCAGATTGGGATGTCCAAATCCGTCCCGCCCCCTGGATCACAGACAGGAAACAGGAAAGGGAGCTAACTTTTGTCTCTAAATTAAAGTATAATCTTGGCCAGTGTTGATGCGTCCTTAGACTAGATGAAGGGCAATCATTATATTGAGTTAACCAATTACTTAAATCAGCACAAAGTTGAAAGAAGAGCTCGGCGATCTCTAATTAAGCAGAGTTCGCGCTAATGCGAGCTAACGCTGCTCCATTGACTCCTGTGTTAAGAAGCTAACAAGCTAGTAAATAGGCTAGCGTCTGTATGTCGCGGTCCACAGTCCATTTGAATGCATTCACTCGCAAGGCATTGTGTGTAGATTTCAAAATGTGTTGTACATATCTTTTTAGGAAACAGTTGTCAACAAAAGGGACAGCCCTAAAACCTTAATATTTGGTTTTCTTTACAGATGTTTGTGGAAAGAGAAGACAGGCAGTTAACATAGACCTGCTCCAAATGGCATAACCTTTTGAGCTTTGGCTATGAAAATGAATTGTGTGTGCTGAATGCATGTTAATAAATTAATTTGACTGATTTTCAGTGGAGGCTTTTATCAGTGGGTATAACTTAACAAAAAACTGTTACTTAAATAAGGCATTCATATTCAAACTTTCACTGTGTTTTCTGAAAAAGAAAGGAAAGTGCAACGAAAATAAACATTGATCAAACAGCAGTGAATTGTAGTATCAAACAAAAGAACTTTGGGAGAAGTTACACTTAAACTGTTCAAACCTTTACATGTAATCTCCCTCAAATCCACCTCTGAGGTGGGATCAGGGTGATCCTGATTTTTAGGATCAAACTGATCCAGATTTCCCACTTAAATTTTGAAATACTCAACAGCAGTGTTTAATCCAGATCAAAGGCAGGATTGGATTCCCAAATCTGAATCTGAATCTTCAGGATCAGATTTGCTTTGAAATACCCGTTTTTAGGATCTGATCAGGATTTAATCCAATCCAGGAGGATTAATCCTGTTGGATCTTTTTGAAATACCGGCCCCTGCTGATTTGAATGCATCCACTCGCAAGGCATTGCGTGTAGATTTTAAATGTGTTGTACATATCTTTTTATGAAACAGTTGTCAACAAAAGGGACAGCGGAAAAAAAATTGTGGGCATTTTAGTGTATGCATCCTTTATTTTTAATCCGAAAAATGTGAAACAAAATGTTTCCTGAAATCCTCAATGGGTTGGTTAGGCTGTCAATAAATGCACTCCAGAAACACATGTGCTGTCAACATCCACTGAAAAAATAACTCTTAAAACACAATTCTACATGATTTAGCATCAATTTAATGCAAAAGAAATTAGGCTTTTTCTCACTTTTTTCCCAATATTTTCATCTTAACTTCCTTGGCAATCAACTATTCCCCCAAGTTATGACATCAGTCAATCTGCCATTCTTTTCAGCAAACAGTGTACTCATTCCACAGAAAAAAATATAAAAATCCAACCAAAATCAATGGATCTGTGATGATTTCACTACTAGTTGGCGATCAACAGGCTCATAACCTTAATGGAATTTTAGGATACTCTCCGAAAGACCGAAAGACAAGCTGGATATTTAACATGGTTGTTAATGACCTCTTTATTACACATCATGGCCTTAGCATCTACCCACTCAGGATTTCAGGAAAAAAATATGTTTTTACATTTTTCGGATTAAAAATAAAGGATGCATACACTAAAATGTCCACTTTTTTTCCCCGCAATATTTCTGGCAGAGCAGACCCTCCAATTATTGGTTCTTAAGGTCAAAATTCACAGAAAAAAACACAAAAAAAGTATGGCAGACCATGTCAGGTTCAACCCATTTTTGTGACTTTGGCTCCCTGACTAATGGTAGTCGGGCATGCTCAGTTGCTCACTGCATGATGGTAGTCCCGTAGCATGCGTTAACATATTGCATGGTAAAGATAACATTAGCCGGCCCATTTTATACAGTGATTAATTTACAGTAATTCATTTTACTTTGTAGGCTTACTGTTACCTAATGTTTTAACCAGATTTAGCTAGCTAGCAGGTTGAAATAACATTACCACAGCTATGGTTAACATATTGCATGGTAAAGATAACATTAGCCGGCCCATCTTACATGTACAGCCCTAAAGCAAACACTATTAGCTATTTAATGTTTAAAATATGAATATATTTATGATCCCTTCTGGAAAAAGTAACCTAGCCAACTAAAACGTTACAGATGAACAACAGTAGGCAACGATACGTGCATTTAGGCTAAACAATAACAAATTGCCAGACACGCTTTCATGAACAATAACAAATTCGCCTCGTAGTCCTACATGGGAACATTTCTTTTTTTATTGCAAACAGCCCATGAAATTAGCCAACAATATTAAACATGAGGAGAACTTGTATTTATTGAATGCAATCAATTACATTGTGATGTCTACTTTGTGCCAATGGACTGATGCTGGTAGGCTACAATAAAATAGGTTACTTTATTTTACCCCCGGCCAAAAAAAATTAATAGAAGAGCATGATAAAAACAGTTAAAAAGATAAAATATAATTACATACCAAGTTAACATTAATAAAAGTCATTTTTTGCATGAGATTGGAGTGATGATAATCAGAGGAGATTAGTTTTTCTCATTTTCATGAAGACATGGACTAAAATATTGGTAGATTTTCTCCTTGAAAGAGACACCTCGGAAAGAGTAGATTTGTCTGCATCATAGAAGGAGACCAAACCTGCCTCATAATCCAGAAACACCCCCACCCTCTCTGGCTTCTCTTTGAGGGAGAGACAAACATAGGGATTAGCTAGTGCCTCATACTCATCCCCATTTCTCAGCCATATTGTCCAGTATCCATTCTTAGGTGACAGGGTAATTGGTGCATTTCTGCCATCTATTGGTGGATGTAAATTTTAGATTGAATTCCAGTCAAGTGAACTTTATTTTGTATAGCACATTGAAAAACATCAGGAGTTGTACCAAAGTGCTTTGTACCTGTATTATGATATTATGTCCACTGAGTGAATTATATATTTCAAATAAAAAACAATATATAGTTTTTGAAAGTTCAACATTCCTGTCACTACAGTCATTCAGTTTAATATGATATGTCCAATCAATCATGACTGAGACAACAAACTAAGGTTGAACTGAAATGAAGTCAGGAAAATCACTAGATTTAATGAATTAGTGGACACTCACTTAAGTTGCATCATTTGCAGTTGTAAATACATTCATTATTGTAGATACATAATAAAGGAGAAAAGAGTAATGAATAAATTCAACATGTAAAAATGAATAAAAGAAGGAGAAAGAACACAAAATAATATGGAAAAATTAAAAAATAAATAGAAAAGCACAATGAAAAATTATCATTAAAAGCATTAAAAAACATAATCAAATACCACCGAATAAGCATTAATAAAAGTCATTTGGGGCATGAAATTTGAGTGATAATCAGAGGACATGAGTTTTTGCCGCCATCATGAAGAGATGGACTAAAAAATGGATAGATTTTCTCCTTGAAAGAGACACCCCGGAAAGAGTAGATTAGATTCCATCTGTCTGCATCATGAAAGGAGACCAAACCTGCTTCATAATCCACAAACACCCCCACCCTCTCTGGCTTCTCTTTAAGGGAGAGGAGAACAGAAGGATCAGCTAGTGCCTCATACTCATCCCCATTTCTCAGCTGTATTGTCCAGTATCCATTCTTAGGTGTCAGGGTAATGCCCCCCTTCCTGTTAATGGACTCTCTGGCTACTCCTAAAACCCATGCAGTCTTCCCACTGACCTGCACCTCGTAGTAAAATCTACCAGAGGTGAACCCCTGCTTTCCAAGGATAGAAACAACACGATCAAAGCGCTTGGGGTTGTCAGGACGACTCTGTGATGAGTCACTATCCCTCACTTGTTTCCCATCAGCAGACAGGATGAGTTCGTCGTGAGCTGTATCAGGATCCAGAATCACATCCACTGCAAGAGAGTAAAACACTTATAGTTGCAAGCAGTGACTATCCAAGCAGGTTTTGTGATCACCCAAACTGGCAAAAGGTTGGATGACTTGACAGCTTCAAAAGCTTCAAGAAAACATTGGCACTTTAGAAAATGTGAGCAAATAGCATTAATAGCATTTCAAATCTTTGGCTTAATAAGTTATTGAGATATCGCAATATGTAACCAACCGAGTTTAAGTATAGGAAATTTGACATTTTTAGCTGAAGCAGTTCTTGAGATAGTGACATGTGTCAGTTGCAGCACCCCCTATGGATGAATTTTCACAAAATGTGGTTTTCAAATTATTTTGTATTGATTGTGCATATCAAGGTTTGTTATCTTGAAAAATATGGATCTAAACAATCGAAATGTACCTTTTTTGCCTTCTTACAGACAGTGGTTACAAGCACATTGCTATAATTCCAATACACTATGGAACAAAAAGGTTTTCATGGCCATGGCAAGACATACCTGCATACTTTGTTACCTCCATTCCTGTGTTAAAGAAATGAAGAAAATTAATCCCTCGGTGTCCCTCGGTTATAAACTCAGCTTAATACTAGTAAGGAATTTAAATATTAACATCTACATACATTTTACAAATATTAATATTTAAATGTTACCATCAATATGAATTCAACAACCCCTACAAGGGTGAATCTCACTGAACAAAAAACATCTTTATAGTGGCTAACATAACATCCTTACCACAGTGATCTGTCTTTGTGTCTGGATTTGGATAGATTCCATAAGTGGGCATGGCTTATGCTGGAAGTCATGTTAAATCAGACACATGTTGTATTTTTTATCCTAATATTCATTGGTGTAATGCAATTGGTGTGTTTACAAAGCATCAAATAGATTAATTGATTCCTTGTGTGTGTGTGTGTGTGTGTGTGTGTGTGTGTGTGTGTGTGTGTGTGTGTGTGTGTGTGTGTGTGTGTGTCAGTGTGTGTGTGTATATGTTTATATGTGTATGTGTGTGTATGATCTTAAGAGAACAGAAGCAGACCAATATGAGCTAGAGTAGGGGAAATGAGTGAGTGTGTGTGTGTGTGTGTGTGTGTGTGTGTGTGTGTGTTTGTCTGCTGGCCTTATGAGAGCAGAAGCAGAGACATTATGAGCTCTTGTAGGGGAGACAAGTGTGTGTGTGTGTGTGTGTGTGTGTGTGTGTGTGTGTGTGTGTGTGGGTGTGTGTCTGTGTGTGTGTGTAGGGGGGGGGAGATTGAACCCCAGGAAAATTAAACTCTTAGCAACCCTGTCAGAACGGAAAACTAATACTTATCATTCCCAATAAGAAATGTCTTGAACACAGTCCCATATGAAGTCTTTTCAAAACAGTAGGGTGGGACAAGTAAGCTAACCGAGTTCAGGCAGGATCAACACAGTTCCTTACATTTCCTTTAATCAATCAGTGAGGGAAAAAACATATGCTGCACCCCCAAAAGAACGTTGGTCAACAACAAAAGAAAATGTGTTATCCATAGCAATGGAAGATGACATTTCCCTCCGTGGTTCCGAATCCTCTGTTTATCGACATGTTAGAACGATACAGTTCACTGGAGAAACAGTTCACTGGAGCATCCTTAATAATACTCTAATGCTCACTACCATGTTTGGTGTTTTAGCTTTACTGTGTCCTTATCAATTCTTAAACTCAACTGAAATATCCCAGACAATTCTGACTAATTTTCTTTTTTACCCCTAGACCTGCGTCTACACAGTCTTCATCACTTCCGCTCTCCTCCAGTTTCCCTTCTGCTTGGCAGCTCTTTAGATCTCTTTACTTATACTCCTATTCCTTTTGGAGGTTCTTTTTGCTCTTATTTATGGAAAGCACATTGAATTGCCTGTGTATGAAATATAAATAAACTTGTGTCGGTTCGTCCATCTGTCTGTCTGTCTCTATGTGAGTGTGTGTGTGTGTGTTTGAAAGGGATGTATACACTTACTGTATTGGACAATCCCCTGCATCTTCTCCCAGACTCTGAACTTCAGGTTGTCCAAGTGTTTTGCCACATTGATCTGAGCTCCTGAAACCCTCTCTGGATCCTGCGGTGTGTACTGGGCTCTGGAATAACATTCAGGAGTCAGTGCTGCTGTGGGTTTGGGTTCAGAACCACAGAGAAGAAAGAGACAGGAGGCAGATCACTCACCTCTCCACTGTGCTCTTGTAGTTCTGTGAAATGATGAAGGAAAACATTTATTTTAACATGATTTGTATGAAAATAATAAACCTTTATTTACTCATGGACCCATGCTTTTTGAACAACACACGGACACACAACACACACACACACACACACACACACACACACACACACACACACACACACACACAGACACACAGACACACACACACACAAACACAAATAAATGTCTATCCCAGCAGCACATCTTCTGCATGTGCTGCCTGAGTCTCTAGACACAAACTGCTCTCTCATTTTCTCCACAGGTGATTTGGGAAGTCAGTAACAGCTGAATTGCAGGACAGATTATTCAGGTGACATTCCCTAACTCTACACTACCTCAACTTATACACCAACACACACATACACCAACACACACACACACACACACACACACACACACACATACACACACACACACACACACACACACACACACATGGATATTAGGCAAAAAATACAACATGAGCCTGATTTACTACACACGCACACGCACACACACACACACACACACACACACACACACACACACACACTCACACGCAAACACACACAAACAAACACACATACACACAAATACACACACACACACACACACACACAGCCATACACACACACACACACACACACACACAGAAATACAGACACACTCACACACAGACTGACACAGACAGACACAAACATTACACAAACTCGTGGCTAGCAGGTTGTGAGGTGGCTAACATGGTATTTTACTATTTTTTATTTCCATCCAACCTTTCCATCCCGATGGCAGCAAGGCAGATAGCACTGCATGGACTTCTTCAGTTAGAGACATACATCATTGGTCTACTACTACTGGAGTTACAAACATGCACTATCTGTCTACTACTGGAGTTACAAACATGCACTATCTGTCAACTACTGGAGTTACAGACATGCACCATCTGTCTACTACTGGAGTTACAGACATGCACCATCTGTCTACTACTGGAGTTACAGACATGCACCATCTGTCAACTACTGGAGTTACAGACATGCACCATCTGTCAACTACTACTGGAGTTACAGACATGCACCATCTGTCAACTACTGGAGTTACAGACATGCACCATCTGTCTACTACTGGAGTTACAGACATGCACCATCTGTCTACTACTGGAGTTACAGATATGCACCATCTGTCTACTACTGGAGTTACAGACATGCACCATCTGTCTACTACTGGAGTTACAGACATGCACCATCTGTCTACTACTGGAGTTACAGACATGCACCATCTGTCTACTACTGGAGTTACAGACATGCACCATCTGTCTACTACTGGAGTTACAGACATGCACCATCTGTCAACTACTGGAGTTACAGACATGCACCATCTGACTACTACTACTGGAGTTACAGACATGCACCATCTGTCAACTACTACTGGAGTTACAGACATGCACCATCTGTCAACTACTGGAGTTACAGACATGCACCATCTGACTACTACTACTGGAGTTACAGACATGCACCATCTGTCTACTACTGGAGTTACAGACATGCACCATTTGTCTACTACTGGAGTTACAGACATGCACCATCTGTCTACTACTGGAGTTACAGACATGCACCATCTGTCAACTACTGGAGTTACAGACATGCACCATCTGTCAACTACTACTGGAGTTACAGACATGCACCATCTGTCAACTACTACTGGAGTTACAGACATGCACCATCTGTCAACTACTGGAGTTACAGACATGCACCATCTGTCAACTACTGGAGTTACAGACATGCACCATCTGTCAACTACTACTGGAGTTACAGACATGCACCATCTGTCAACTACTGGAGTTACAGACATGCACCATCTGTCAACTACTACTGGAGTTACAGACATGCACCATCTGTCAACTACTACTGGAGTTACAGACATGCACCATCTGTCTACTACTGGAGTTACAGACATGCACCATCTGTCTACTACTGAAGTTACAGACATGCACCATCTGTCTACTACTGGAGTTACAGACATGCACCATCTGTCTACTACTGGAGTTACAGACATGCACCATCTGTCTACTACTGGAGTTACAGACATGCACCATCTGTCTACTACTGGAGTTACAGACATGCACCATCTGTCTACTACTGGAGTTACAGACATGCACCATCTGTCAACTACTGGAGTTATGGACATGCACCATCTGTCAACTACTACTGGAGTTACAGACATGCACCATCTGTCTACTACTGGAGTTACAGACATGCACCATCTGTCTACTACTGGAGTTACAGACATGCACCATCTGTCAACTACTACTGGAGTTACAGACATGCACCATCTGTCAACTACTACTGGAGTTACAGACATGCACCATCTGTCTACTACTGGAGTTACAGACATGCACCATCTGTCTACTACTGGAGTTACAGACATGCACCATCTGTCTACTACTGGAGTTACAGACATGCACCATCTGTCTACTACTGGAGTTACAGACATGCACCATCTGTCAACTACTGGAGTTATGGACATGCACCATCTGTCAACTACTACTGGAGTTACAGACATGCATCATCTGTCTACTACTGGAGTTACAGACATGCACCATCTGTCTACTACTGGAGTTACAGACATGCACCATCTGTCAACTACTACTGGAGTTACAGACATGCACCATCTGTCAACTACTGGAGTTACAGACATGCACCATCTGTCAACTACTACTGGAGTTACAGACATGCACCATCTGTCAACTACTGGAGTTACAGACATGCACCATCTGTCAACTACTGGAGTTACAGACATGCACCATCTGTCAACTACTACTGGAGTTACAGACATGCACCATCTGTCAACTACTGGAGTTACAGACATGCACCATCTGTCAACTACTACTGGAGTTACAGACATGCACCATCTGTCAACTACTACTGGAGTTACAGACATGCACCATCTGTCTACTACTGGAGTTACAGACATGCACCATCTGTCTACTACTGGAGTTACAGACATGCACCATCTGTCTACTACTGGAGTTACAGACATGCACCATCTGTCTACTACTGGAGTTACAGACATGCACCATCTGTCAACTACTGGAGTTATGGACATGCACCATCTGTCAACTACTACTGGAGTTACAGACATGCACCATCTGTCTACTACTGGAGTTACAGACATGCACCATCTGTCTACTACTGGAGTTACAGACATGCACCATCTGTCAACTACTACTGGAGTTACAGACATGCACCATCTGTC
>NC_137924.1:4624845-4627345 GCF_963457725.1 Sprattus sprattus | reverse complement strand
CTCTCTGCTCATCTTCTTAATCTTCTCCTTCATCATCTGACTCTTCTGCTCTTCTTCCTCCCTCAGTGAAGTTATCCTGGTTGCCTCTTCATCTCGTAATAACTGGTGAAGCTTCTCAAACTCCTCCTTGATCATCTTCTCTGTGTGCTGGGCCTGAGTCTGGAATAAGGTCAATAAAAGTGTCTACTAGGGAATTCCTCTGGTTTAACACACTTCATAAAACCTTCGTCCAACGTCTGTAGATTTCTACTCATGCTTGAGTCCTGACTCTCACCTTAATGTGTTTTGCTGTTTCATCATAGGTGAGTTTTACTTTTTCAAAAGCCTTTAGCTTTTCCTTTAAGGGATCAGCTTTGACATTGAGCTCTTCCTGGAAGAGAGAGAAAGAAAGAGAGAGAAAGAGAGATAGATAGAGAGAGAAGAGAAAAAAGACAATAACACAGCCATTTATGAAAAGTCTGGACTGTGAAAATAATAAAGACAAATCAAGTCTCACATGTCAGTGAGCCTTTTGACTACAGCAATACTGAGTCAGATTGTAAATATAACTTTGGCAGAAACATGGATTGACAGCACTAAAACAACAAATGGATGCATTTCAGTTGGATGTTTTGTGAACACATTTGGATGGCCTTCTTGAGGGGGCAAAGAAGTGACATGATGGTGCTGCCACCTAGTGTTTAGTTACAGTAACTACAGGGCTAGAATGAATTGGGGATTGGCAAATCTTTGTAAATCATTGTTTGTAATGATGGATTAAATATAAGGCTTGACCTTGATGTTTATTTTCATTTCATCAGTGATCATCAAGCTTACCTTACGGTCAACTGCTGCTTCAGCAATGGGACTGAAGTTGTGATTCTTATGTAGTTTTGAGTCTCGACACGAGTAACACACAAGCTGCTGATCATCATGACAGAACAGCCTGAGTTGGTCACCATGGAGACTACAGAGTGCTCCTCTCTGACCTCTCTCCTGTAAAAATGTCTCACACAGGTTTCTTAATGCAAGGTTGATTGGTGGCACGTCCTTTGATGACCTCTTCCTGCAAACTGGACATTCCCTGGATCCTTTGGTTTCCCAGAACTGCTGCAGACAGGCTTTACAAAAGCTGTGACTACATGACAGAAGAACTGGGTCCTTGAAGATGTCAGTGCACACAGGACAGGATAAATCCTCCTTTAACTTCGACGCCATTTTCCATTAATAAATATAAATCTAGTGCAAGCCTTCCCTGTCGTTGTTTCCCCAAACTTTACTTTCACTTTCAGGAGTTTGAAAAATCAAGTCAGTTTCTGAGTCCTCTTATCGTTTTAACCAATGTATGCAAGCATGTCAACCTCTCCAACGTCTTCATGAAAACAACTTTGTCCAGTTTTAACGTTTTTAAATTAGATTCTCACCTGCTAGAACATTTGTAATAGTGTAACGTGAAACAAAGCTGCCGTCTGTCTCTCCCAAACTCTGCACAACTCCACCCCCTCTCTCCCTCTGCGTCATCAGAAGTCCTCGACCATAGACATTTATACATAGACGCCCCATTTGCCTTTGGATCATAGACATATAAAGGCATGTTTTGGTTGTAGATCAAAGACATCTATTTATGTCTATGCTTTGGATCGCGTGTCATCGTCGCCGTCAAATTGGAGATGTGAAGATTGTTCTGTAAACAAACGCAAGTAAACGGTGGAGATGCGTTTTTTTCTGGATAAAAAGCACTATAGCGTTTACATTTCTCAACCGATTTTTCTCCATGTTTCTTAGAATATCGATAGTGATGCTACAATTGTCGTAGACATACATACATACATGTATGTCTATGATAATCACTGCTAAATGCTCACTGTTATTGTGCTCCTACAGCTGAAATACTGAAAATAAATCTAAACTATCGAAATAGTGCTTCTTTAACTACTAATAATTGACCATCATTAAGAAAAATTGAACAAAATCTGCAAATAGCCTACAAATCAAATAGTTAGACACTGGCAGTAGGTCTGCTTTCTATATTTTGTTTCAAATACGTTTATTGAGAAATAAATCCTTTAAAAGTGAAATGTGCTGTTGTTTATGGAGTGATGTGCTCAGGCACTGAGTAGTTGTGTTGTTGTTTATGGAGTGATGTGCTCAGGCACTGAGTAGTTGTGTTGTTGTTTATGGAGTGATGTGCTCAGGTACTGAGTAGTTGTGTTGTTGTTTATGGAGTGATGTGCTCAGGCACTGAGTAGTTGTGTTGTTGTTTATGGAGTGATGTGCTCAGGCACTGAGTAGTTGTGTTGTTGTTTATGGAGTGATGTGCTCAGGCACTGAGTAGTTGTGTTGTTGTTTATGGAGTGATATGAGTAGTTGTGATGTTCCACCATTAGACGGATTTGTTTGTTGGTGTTTCCGTTAAAGCCCTGACAACCTTACCTGCTTCCGTTATAAAAGATCAGACTATGAGTCAGTTTCTACATAACTTTCTCTCATCAAGTCATTTTTGTTATGTTCAAGGCTGAGA
>NC_137924.1:4614373-4624645 GCF_963457725.1 Sprattus sprattus | reverse complement strand
AATCCGTCTAATGGTGGAACATCACAACTACTCAGTGCCTGAGCACATCACTCCATAAACAACAACACAACTACTCAGTGCCTGAGCACATCACTCCATAAACAACAACACAACTACTCAGTGCCTGAGCACATCACTCCATAAACAACAACACAACTACTCAGTGCCTGAGCACATCACTCCATAAACAACAACACAACTACTCGAGCACATCTCGCCATAAACAACAACACAACTACTCAGTGCCTGAGCACATAACTCCAAACACATTACACTGTTAAAGGATTTATTTCTCTAAATATAGAAAGCAGACCTACTGCCAGTGTCTAACTATTTGATTTGTAGGCTATTTGCAGATTTGTTCAATTTGTCTTAATGATGGTCAATTATTAGTAGTTAAAGAAGCACTATTTCGATAGTTTAGATTTATTTTCAGTATTTCAGCTGTAGGAGCACAATAACAGTGAGCATTTAGCAGTGATTATCATAGACATATACATGTATGTATGTATGTCTACGACAATTGTAGCCTCACTATCGATATTCTAAGAAACATGGAGAAAAATCGGTTGAGAAATGTAAACGCTATAATGCTTTTTATCCAGAAAAAAACGCATCTCCACCGTTTACTTGCGTTTGTTTACAGAACAATCTTCACATCTCCAATTTGACGGCGACGATGACACGCGATCCAAAGCATAGACATAAATAGATGTCTTTGATCTACAACCAAAACATGCCTTTATATGTCTATGATCCAAAGGCAAATGGGGCGTCTATGTATAAATGTCTATGGTCGAGGACTTCTGATGACGCAGAGGGAGAGAGGGGGCGGAGTTGTGCAGAGTTTGGGAGAGACAGACGGCAGCTTTGTTTCACGTTACACTATTACGAATGTTCTAGCAGGTGAGAATCTAATTTAAAAACGTTAAAACTGGACAAAGTTGTTTTCATGAAGACGTTGGAGAGGTTGACATGCTTGCATACATTGGTTAAAACGATAAGAGGACTCAGAAACTGACTTGATTTTCAAACTCCTGAAAGTGAAAGTAAAGTTTGGGGAAACAACGCCAGGGAAGGCTTGCACTAGATTTATATTTATTAATGGAAAATGTCGTCGAAGTTAGAGGAGGATTTATCCTGTCCTGTGTGCACTGACATCTTCAAGGACCCAGTTCTTCTGTCATGTAGTCACAGCTTTTGTAAAGCCTGTCTGCAGCAGTTCTGGGAAACCAAAGGATCCAGGGAATGTCCAGTTTGCAGGAGGAGGTCATCAAAGGACATGCCACCAACCAACCTTGCATTAAAAAACCTGTGTGAGACATTTTTACAGGAGAGGGGTCAGAGAGGAGCACTATGTAGTCTCCATGGTGACAAACTCAAGCTGTTTTGTCATGACGACCAGCAGCTTTTGTGTTTCTTGTGTCGAGACTCAAAACTACATAAGAATCACAACTTCAGTCCCATTGTTGAAGCAGCAGTTGACCACAAGGTAAGTTTGATAACCACAAGATTTTTGTATTGGATAATTAACAACAAGCTATAGCCCGATATTCAGTCCATCATTATAAAAAATGATTTACCTATCACAATATTCAAAATCCCTGTGGTTGCTGTTATTACTGTGACTCAACACTAGGTGGCAGCACCATCATTTCACTCCTTTGCACCCTCAAGAAGGCCATCCAAATGTGTTCACAAAACATCCAACTGAAATACATCCATTTGTTGCTTCAGTGTTGACAATCCATGTTCTGCCAAAGTCATATTTTAAAAATGTACTCGGTATTGCTGTAGTCAAGAGGCTCACTGACATGCGAGACCTGATTTGTCTTAATTTTTTTTCACATTAGGGACTTTTCATAAGTATGCCAGCAAATGTTGGAATAGTCACAACACGTCCAACATATTGTTTTGTTCTCTCTCTCTCTCGCTCTCTTTTCCAGGAGGAGCTCAAGGTCAAAGTGGATCCCTTAAAGGAAAAGCTAAAGGCTTTTGAAAAAGTTAAACTCACCTATGATGCAACAGAAAACCTCATTAAGGTGAGAGTCAGGACTCAAACATGAATAGAATGTCTACAGACGTTGGAAGAAGCTTTTATGAAGTGTGTTAAACCAGAGGAATTCCCTAGTAGACACTTTCTCTGTTATTGGCCTTATTTTAGACTCAGGCCCAGCACACAGAGACAAAGATCAAGGAAGAGTTTGAGAAGTTTCACCAGTTTCTACGAGATGAAGAGACAGCCAGGATAGCTGCACTGTGGGAGGAAGAGGAGCAGAAGAGTGAGATGATGAAGGAGAAGATTGAGAAGATGAGCAGAGAGATCTCATCTCTTTCAGACACAATCAGAGCCATAGAAGAGAAGGTGGGAGCTGATGACATCACATTTCTACAAGTAAGAACCATCTACAGTCCTTATCATAGTGTGTGTGTGTGTGTGTGTGTGTGTGTTTTTGTGTGTGTGTATGTGTGTGTGTGTGTGTGTATGTGTGTGTGTGTGTGTGTGTGTGTGTGTGTGTGTGTGTGTGTGTGTGTGTGTGTGTGTGTGTCTTTGGTGTGAAAGGTGTGGTTACTGCTTTAATTGATGAAAGATGTGATTTTATTGTGTTGATGTGACCCTGAAAAAAGGGGGGGCAATTGTTCTGATAATGATTAAGGCGACCCATTCTGTAGGTACATTAAGCAAGACAATTGTATCAATTTGTTGTTGGCTGATAAAAACAATACAGCAATACCTTTTTGTCCACGAAATGGCAGCACACAACAAAAAGAGGAGAGAGGTGGTAGAGGAGATGAGGTGTGTAAGCTTACAGGGAAGTAGAGAGCGCATGAATAAATAAAGGTTTATTATGCTACTTTTTCATACCAATCATATTAAAATAAGTTTTTTCCTTCATCATTTCACAGAACTACAACAGCACAGTGGAAAGGTGAGTGATCTGTCTCCTGTCTCTCTCTTCTCTGTGGTTCTGAACCCAAACCCACAGCAGCACTGACTCCAGAATGTTATTCCAGAGCCCAGTGCACACTGCAGGATCCAGAGATGGTTTCAGGAGCTCTGATCAATGTAGCAAAACACCTTGGCAACCTGAAGTTCAGAGTCTGGGAGAAGATGCAGGAGATTATCCAATACAGTAAGTGTATACATGTCTTTCAAACACACACACAAACACATACAGAAGGACAGTCACACGCAAGTTTATTTATATTTCATACAGAGAGGCCATACGATGTGCTTTACATAAATAAGAGCATAAAGAACCTCCAAAAGATATATGAAGACAAGTGAAGAGATCAAATGAGCTGCCAGGTGGAAGGGGGAACTGGGAGTGGAAGTGATGAAGAGTGTGTAGACGCAGGTCTACTGGTGAAAAAGAAAATGAGTCAGAATTGTCTGGGATATTTCGTTAAGGAGACAGTAAAGCTACAACAGAGGACATTGTTATAGTGAGCAGAATACGAACTGTATCGGAGGGAAATGTCATCTTTTTTTTTTTTCCTCACTGACGGACTAAATGAAATGTAAGGAACTGTAACTTGATTAGCTCTTTGTCTCACCCTACTGTTTTGAAAAGACTTCATATGAGACTGTGTTTAGAAATTCCTTTTGGGAATGTATTTATATTCTGTTCTGACAGGGTTACTAAGAGTTTTCTTTTCCTTCAGGTCAATATTCTGAAATGTTCAAATATGCTGTACAGTTTTCACACCAAGAGTAATTAAGGGATCTCATTGGTTAACAATAAATAAAAGAAGAGTTTATTTTAATGTGCACCCCACCCTGTTTGTGTTATCCCCTAGTGTAGTGTATGAGCCATATCATTGGTGGGAGGGCTACACCTAATAGAGCCGTTAGACGTTAAAAGCTGTTTTCAGAAAAAGGCCCCAAATAGCCCAAGTAGAGTAGTCTGGATACCAGCCTTGTAGAACCTGATAATGTAATAATTTCCTGATAACGTAATAACCCTGATAATGTAATAAAAAAATCCCTCAGAAGTCCCTAAAAGATGTAATAAAACCTGATAATGTAATAATATCCCAATAATGTAATAAAGTGCATTTCCCACTAATGTAACAATCGCCATACCAATAATGTAATAAAATGTTACATTAATTGGAAGTTATTACATTATCAGGTTAGCCTCAATTTTGCAGAACCTGATAATGTAATAAATTCCTGATATTGTAAAAACTTTGGTCAGTGCTGAAATGTTGGGACACCAGTTATTCAGACCAAGTAGTGATGCTGTGTAGACAACCACCCACTATTGTTTTGCTCATATTTTGATCCCAATGGTATAGGCCTTTAGCCTCGCAAGCCAAACCTGTACAGCAAGAAGCTGTACAAGGGTCTGGCACAACACGATTTTCAGTGTGGGCGGGATTAACGGTTGTCTGTTAAGTTGCCTCTGCACGCAATGCCACACAATAGGAATGGTGCTACAACCAATCCGAGCGACTGATGAATGACAAAAGACAATTTGATTGGCCTGGTACAGTTTGGATTTTCAGCCGCGCAAAACGACGACAGTTGACCAGATGGTCCCTGGCTGCAAATTAAATTTGGTGCCGCTAGGGGCGTCTAGATTTCTAGGCTAATAGGCCCCCTCATGATTGCTTGCCATTATTGCATGATTTACAGTGCCCTGTGTGCTCTGAGCTTCACATTACAGTGAAGCAAACTCTTTTTTAGAAACATCACTTTTAAACGTCACTGTTGTTGAAATCTTAATTTGTAAAACGTTTGAACATTGCATTAGATCTTCTTCATCCAGGCCACCCACATGTTGAAAACAAGCAACATGTCTCCTGGAAAAGAAGCAATAAAATATAAATGCTCTGAAATAGATAGATATCAAAACATTTTATGAGCAAAATGAATTGAGCATAGATAAACTCACTTGTCTGGCCTACTTCCAGAATATGTCTTTGATTTGGTATTTTCCAAAACTCAGATGCTCAAGTATAAGCCACGCCTTCATCCAACGAGGATGTTTGGCAAAGAGTTCCTTTAGTTTCAAAGCCACACCACTGTTGCGACCGGATCCTTTGTACAATTTCATCATGCTTATTGTGCATTCATTTTCTGTTGCCAAACCAAGACTGGTAGCCAATGAATCTCTTATATAAATCCATGGCAAGAATGAGCTAGCAAGGTAACTGAAGAGATGAGAAACTCTTAACTGTTCCCAACATGCTCATATCCATATCAAGGGTGTGTTTGATAATTAGTTGCCATAATTCATCTGGAAGGGTGGCAGAGGACAGTTGGGTGGCAGGACACAATGGAGTGGCAGAGGATGGTTGGGTGGCAGGACACTGTGAAGTAGCAGAAGACGGTTGAGTGGTAGAAGGCGGTGGGGGTGGGGTGGCAGAAGACAGTTGGGTGGCAGCGGATGGTTGGGTGGCAGGACATTATGGAGTGCCAGAGGATGGTTGGGTGGCAGGCCACTGTGGAGTGGCAGAAGATGGTTGGGTGGCAGGACACTGTGGAGTGGCAGAAGACGGTTGAGTGGCAGAGGACAGTTGGGTGGCAGGAGACGGTGGGGGTGGGGTGGCAGGAGATGGTGGGGTGGCAAGACTGTGACTATTCTCTTGACATTCAGGAATAACAATGGATAATATAGAAGGGTCAAATCTAGAGTTCACTTCATTCCTTGGAGTAGATTCAGTGAGTCTTATGATCCTGTGAGACTCCTCCTCCCGAATACTATTAATGTATGGACTAATTGGGCCACCTAAGCTGACATAATGATCTCCATGACCCTCGGCTATATGACCAAGAACTAAAGTAGGCAACTCTTCACAGTATCCTTCAATTGGGGAGATTACTGAGGAAGCATCCACACCAAGACTTGAGACAACCAAAAATTGAACTTGGAACATTTGAGCAGCCCTCTGGAGAGTGATGTGATCTCCATAAGTTCCCAACTCATGCATATTATTGATGTAGTCTTCCCAGTTCTCATCAGTGACATAATTTAATAAATGTGTGCCATCAAAACCAAAAGGATTTGCCAACAAATCTGATGCAATTTCATCTCTAAGAGTTGTGGATGAGCGAAAAATTCCAAGGTTTGCTAGTTGGTCAGCCATAGCTGCAAACTGGCAGTTCCCATCTGGGAGAGGATCAAAAGCTACTGTCATTCCAGAAGAAAAAAATGAGTCAAGGTGATCTGTGTGACTTTTAGCTATGAGAAAGCGCTTTCTATTCACATTAACTAACTGATTAAGAGCTCTTCGACTTTTCTCCTTACTTCGTGTGACACTAGTTATATCAGCTACAGAAAACCATTTCTGCTGAGGATGAGCAGAAGCTGATGTTCGATACCGGACCTTGTATTTGGAGACACTCAGATTCCTTTTAATAATGATACCTTGTAAAACTGAATGCTTTTTGGTGACACGGTTGTTAGTGTGCTTTAATTTCACCAAAACCTCTTCATTTACTTGGTAAACAGACACTGGTGTGTATTTAGTGGCTTGTAAGATAACTCTTCTCACGTTTTCCTCATCTGCACGGTGTGCTCTTTTGCGAATTATGGATCTTTTCCTGTCAAATGATAGTCTTTGTCTCCTTGTGGGAAAAGAACAACTGATATCAGCATGTTGGCCCTCTATATTCTCTCCATCATGTGGCTCCATGGCATTGTTTGATTTTCTCCCATAATAAACCTCGAAAGGTGAGGCCCAGCCAAGTGTCTTCTTTGGATCATTATTCTGAATTCTGTAGATTTTACAAATTGGAGGCAAAAATCTTTGACAAAAATGTAAATAAAATGTATAAACAAGTTACTTTTTTTTTCTAAAGCTGCGCTGATGTTGGCTAAATTTGTCCATCCTTTAATTGACTATAATCTGTTAAATCCCACTGAGGTCCTGAAACAGTGGAGCAGCTCAGCTTCAGCTTCATTAGTCTGATCAGACTCTGAGGTCCTGAAACAGTGGAGCAGCTCAGCTTCAGCTTCATTAGTCTGATCAGACTTTGAGTTTTACTGTCACACATCAGTATCAAGGCTACATTTATGTATATGTATGTGAATATGTGCACATTTATTGTTCTTGTTCTGCAGTGTAGATTGGTTCATGTTGTGGTTGGAGGAGGACTAAAGGTTCAAGTCCAGCAGTCTGCATTGGTATTGAATTCATTCAAGGATTTTCTTTATTCACAATGTTAGATTAAGTGGTTTATCATTTACTTTCAGCTCATATGAATTCCTCCCTCACAAGAATGTATTCCATTCTCACCACCTTCATTGACACACAAATGGTCAGCATTCACACCTTTTCATAAATAGTATAGGTAGACCCCATGCCCAACATACAACCAACTTACAGTACACCGTGAACCAGACCACAGACACACCCTTTATGCTAAATTGGGTATTTTATTGACCATAACTGAAATGTCACTTGTATACTGAGTGTGTTGTGTTGAAGAAAGAATGCCATAGAGACACCGATCGCTACGAATGGTGAGAGCGGAGCAAGGAGAATTGAGGAGATGTCGCAACCTGTGAAGACAAGGCCAACCTGAAGACAAACTACACTATGGAACATAACTTTAATCTCTCCTTCTCTCTCTCCATCATAGCATGTTGTGTGTGCTCGAGGTCTGTTACGTAGCATAAAATGACATCACCCATCAGACCGTCGATTCATCAAGTGCTTTGCTAGAATCACGCAAATGCAACTAACATCAGAGCTAACTTTGGTGTTTTCACAGGAAATCTTTTTAGCATTTTCACCCACACCAATGATATCTTTCAACAATCTTATCTTGCCTTCTATTGAATGTTTCAGTGTGTATAGACCTGTTTAGATATAGTGGAAGAGATGAAACATCAAGGGACACACACACTGCCTTTAGTTACATCGTCATGTCCTGTTAATTTGCAGCTGCCCAGAACACCAGAAGACCAGTCTGTCTAGCTGTCAATCATACAGAGATCCCTTGGGACCCCTCTTAATCAGAATCAGAATCTGAATCAGCATTGTAATTAGCAGTAGGTTTACACCAATCTGGAACTTGCTCTGGTGAATAGGTGCATAGAGTAAACATAAAACATGGTCAGTCTCTGTGTCTCTGTCAGAATCCCTCCATCATACTCCCTGTCTGTAACTGACTGGTGATAATAATAATTTTGCACCACAGATAAATATGGCGACTCAGTCAGGCAATGGCAGGAAGATCAGGAACAAGGTTTTATTCATGATGATGCACATCATGGGAGGGAGAACATAAAGATTCACGGGCATCTCCGACTTGAACTGAGAAAGTCTCAGCTGACTGAAACACACACACAAACACACACACTCACACACACTGACTTAAACACACACAAACACTGACTCAATCACACACACACACACACACACACACACACACAAACGCATGCAATATCCCAGACATGTTTTATTCTGAAACACACATCGTCACACTCCCAGAAATGTTCTGTTCTTAACACTCCCAGAAATATTGTATTCTGATCAGGGACAAGATATACACAGTTATCATGAGAATATAAAGTTACACAGGAGAACACACACACATTCAGGGATTCTTCTACTTAATATGAAGATGAAGGACCAGGAGTGTAAGAATCATCAGACATTAATTATGATCTTCACTCCTTCACTGGCCTCAGAGCAGGAGGTGAAGTTGAGTGACATATTCATTCTCTGTCCTTTACTAGATGCTCTAAATACGTTTATCTGAACCCCATGAGTTTGGACAAAGCTGGTGAAACAGCCTTCAAAGAGAAGAGAGTCTCAAGACAAAATAGCTTCTAAACTTAAAGAGGATCTGACCTGTTCTGTGTACTGTGAACTCACAAAAACATGAACAAACATTTCTCAAAATAGTTATATAGATATACATAGTTCCTGCTCATTTTATTGACAAGGGTCTGAGGTAGATTTTAGGTGTATAAATTACCATTAACGACTCTACTGTCAAGATAACTTCTGCACACAGAGAGGGAGAGAGGAGGAGGGGTTGTGTGGAGAGTGTGTGACAGAAGGTAGGAGGAGCCAACACTGACAGCTTTATAAAGGAAACAGGTTATGAGGAAGTGAAGCTCAGTGACAGACGGCAGCTTTGTTCCACGTTACACCTCTACAAATGTTCAAGCAGGTGAGAATAACATTTAAAAACATTAAAACTGAACAAAGTTGTTTTCAAAACGACGTAGGCGAGTTTGCCATGCTTGCATACATCGGTTAAAACAGCAAGAGGACTCAGAAACTGGCTGGATTTTTCAAACTCCTGAAAGTGAAAGTAAAGTTTCAGGAAAAGTTACAACGAGCTGTAAAGCTTAAAACAGATTTGTATTTACTCTTGAAAAATGGCTTCGAAGTTAGAGGAGGATTTATCCTGTCCTGTGTGCACTGACATCTTCAAGGACCCAGTTGTTCTGTCATGTAGTCACAGCTTTTGTAAAGTCTGTCTGCAGCAGTACTGGGGAACCAAAGGATCCAGAGAATGTCCAGTCTGCAGGAGGAGGTCATCAAAGGCGAACCCACCAATGAACCTTGCATTAAGGAACCTGTGTGAGACATTTTTACAGGAGAGAGGTCAGAGAGGAGCACTCTGTAGTCTCCATGGTGACAAACTCAGGCTGTTCTGTCATGATGATCAGCAGCTTGTGTGTTACTCGTGTCGAGACTCAAAACTCCACAGGAATCACCAGTTCAGTCCCATTGCTGAAGCAGCAGTTGACCGTAAGGTAAGCTTGATGATCACTGATGAAATGAAAATAAACATCAAGGTCAAGCCTTATATTTAATCCATCATTACAAACAATGATTTACAAAGATTTGCCAATCCCCAATTCATTCTAGCCATGTAGTTGCTGTTATTACTGTAACTAAACACTAGGTGGCAGCACCATCATGTCACTTCTTTGCCCCCTCAAGAAGGCCATCCAAATTTGTTCACAAAACATCCAACTGAAATGCATCCATTTGTTATATTTAACAATCTGACTCAGTATTGCTGTAGTCAAAAGGCTCACTGACATGTGAGACTTGATTTGTCTTTATTATTTTCACAGTCCAGACTTTTCATAAATGGCTGTGTTATTGTCTTTTTTCTCTTCTCTCTCTATCTATCTCTCTTTCTCTCTCTCTCTTCCAGGAAGAGCTCAATGTCAAAGCTGATCCCTTAAAGGAAAAGCTAAAGGCTTTTGAAAAAGTAAAACTCACCTATGATGAAACAGCAAAACACATTAAGGTGAGAGTCAGGACTCAAGCATGAGTAGAAATCTACAG
>NC_137924.1:4594373-4611873 GCF_963457725.1 Sprattus sprattus | reverse complement strand
CTTCCCAAATCACCTGTGGAGATAATGAGAGAGCAGTTTGTGTCTAGAGACTCAGGCAGCATATGCAGAAGATGTGCTGCTGGGATAGACATTTATTTGTGTTTGTGTGTGTGTGTGTGTGTGTCTGTGTGTCTGTGTGTGTGTGTGTGTGTGTGTGTGTGTGTGTGTGTGTGTGTGTGTGTGTGTGTGTGTGTGTGTGTGTGTTGTGTGTCCGTGTGTTGTTCAAAAAGCATGGGTCCATGAGTAAATAAAGGTTTATTATTTTCATACAAATCATGTTAAAATAAATGTTTTCCTTCATCATTTCACAGAACTACAAGAGCACAGTGGAGAGGTGAGTGATCTGCCTCCTGTCTCTTTCTTCTCTGTGGTTCTGAACCCAAACCCACAGCAGCACTGACTCTGAATGTTATTCCAGAGCCCAGTGCACACTGCAGGATCCAGAGCGGGTTTCAGGAGCTCAGATCAATGTGGCAAAACACCTGGACAACCTGAAGTTCAGAGTCTGGGAGAAGATGCAGGGGATTGTCCAATACAGTAAGTGTATACATCCCTTTCAAACACACACACACACACTCACATAGAGACAGACAGACAGATGGACGAACCGACACAAGTTTATTTATATTTCATACACAGGCAATTCAATGTGCTTTCCAAAAATAAGAGCAAAAAGAACCTCCAAAAGGAATAGGAGTATAAGTAAAGATATCTAAAGAGCTGCCAAGCAGAAGGGAAACTGGAGGAGAGCGGAAGTGATGAAGAGTGTGTAGACGCAGGTCTAGGGGTAAAAAAGAAAATTAGTCAGAATTGTCTGGGATATTTCAGTTGAGTTTAAGAATTGATAAGGACACAGTAAAGCTAAAACACCAAACATGGTAGTGAGCATTAGAGTATTATTAAGGATGCTCCAGTGAACTGTTTCTCCAGTGAACTGTATCGTTCTAACATGTCGATAAACAGAGGATTCGGAACCACGGAGGGAAATGTCATCTTCCATTGCTATGGATAACACATTTTCTTTTGTTGTTGACCAACGTTCTTTTGGGGGTGCAGCATATGTTTTTTCCCTCACTGATTGATTAAAGGAAATGTAAGGAACTGTGTTGATCCTGCCTGAACTCGGTTAGCTTACTTGTCCCACCCTACTGTTTTGAAAAGACTTCATATGGGACTGTGTTCAAGACATTTCTTATTGGGAATGATAAGTATTAGTTTTCCGTTCTGACAGGGTTGCTAAGAGTTTAATTTTCCTGGGGTTCAATCTCCCCCCCCCCTACACACACACACAGACACACACCCACACACACACACACACACACACTTGTCTCCCCTACAAGAGCTCATAATGTCTCTGCTTCTGCTCTCATAAGGCCAGCAGACAAACACACACACACACACACACACACACACACACACTCACTCATTTCCCCTACTCTAGCTCATATTGGTCTGCTTCTGTTCTCTTAAGATCATACACACACATACACATATAAACATATACACACACACACTGACACACACACACACACACACACACACACACACAAGGAATCAATTCATCTATTTGATGCTTTGTAAACACACCAATTGCATTACACCAATGAATATTAGGATAAAAAATACAACATGTGTCTGATTTAACATGACTTCCAGCATAAGCCATGCCCACTTATGGAATCTATCCCAATCCAGATACAAAGACAGATCACTGTGGTAAGGATGTTATGTTAGCCACTATAAAGATGTTTTTTGTTCAGTGAGATTCACCCTTGTAGGGGTTGTTGAATTCATATTGATGGTAACATTTAAATATTAATATTTGTAAAATGTATGTAGATGTTAATATTTAAATTCCTTACTAGTATTAAGCTGAGTTTATAACCGAGGGACACCGAGGGATTAATTTTCTTCATTTCTTTAACACAGGAATGGAGGTAACAAAGTATGCAGGTATGTCTTGCCATGGCCATGAAAACCTTTTTGTTCCATAGTGTATTGGAATTATAGCAATGTGCTTGTAACCACTGTCTGTAAGAAGGCAAAAAAGGTACATTTCGATTGTTTAGATCCATATTTTTCAAGATAACAAACCTTGATATGCACAATCAATACAAAATAATTTGAAAACCACATTTTGTGAAAATTCATCCATAGGGGGTGCTGCAACTGACACATGTCACTATCTCAAGAACTGCTTCAGCTAAAAATCTCAAATTTCCTATACTTAAACTCGGTTGGTTACATATTGCGATATCTCAATAACTTATTAAGCCAAAGATTTGAAATGCTATTAATGCTATTTGCTCACATTTTCTAAAGTGCCAATGTTTTCTTGAAGCTTTTGAAGCTGTCAAGTCATCCAACCTTTTGCCAGTTTGGGTGATCACAAAACCTGCTTGGATAGTCACTGCTTGCAACTATAAGTGTATTACTCTCTTGCAGTGGATGTGATTCTGGATCCTGATACAGCTCACGACCACCTCATCCTGTCTGCTGATGGGAAACAAGTGAGGCTTGGTGACTCATCACAGAGTCGTCCTGACAACCCAAAGCGCTTTGATCGTCATGCTATGGTTCTTGGAAAGCAGGGGTTCACCTCTGGTAGATTTTACTATGAGGTGCAGGTCAGTGGGAAGACTGAATGGTCTTTAGGAGTAGCCAGAGAGTCCATTAACAGGAAGGGGGACATTACCCTGACACCTAAGAATGGATACTGGACAATATGTCTGATAAATGGGGATGTGTATAAAGCAGCAGCTGGTCCTTCTGTTGTTCTCTCCCTCAAAGAGAAGCCAGAGAGGCTGGGGGTGTTTGTGGATTATGAAGCAGGTTTGGTCTCCTTTCATGATGCAGACAGATGGAATCTAATCTACTCTTTCAGGGGTGTCTCTTTCAAGGAGAAAATCTATCCATATTTTAGTCCATGTCTTCATGATGGCGGCAAAAACTCATCTCCTCTGATTATCACTCCAATTTCATGCCCCAAATGACTTTTATCAATGCTTATTTGGTGGTATTTCATTATGTTTTATTAATTTTTAATGCTTTTAATGATCATTTTTCATTGTGCTTTTCTATTGATTTTTTTTATATATATATTATTTTGCGTTCATTCTTTCTCCTTCTTTTATTCATTTTACATGTTGAATTTCTTCATTACTCCTTTCTCCTTTATTATGTATCTACAATTTTAATTCATGTTTTAACAACTGCAAATGATGTAACTTAAGTGAATGTCCACTTATTCATTAAATCTAGTGATTTGCCTGACTTAATATCAGTTCTACCTTAGTTTGTTGCCTCAGTCATGATTGATTGGACATATCATATTAAACTGAATGACTGTAGTGACAGGGATGTTGATCATTCAAAAACTATAATTTGTTGTTGATTTGAAATATATAATTTACTTAGTGGACATAATATCATACTACAGATATAAAGCACTTTGGTACAACTCCTGATGTTTTTCAATGTGCTATACAAAATAGAGTTCACTTGACTTGAATTCAATCTAAAACTTACATCCACCAATAGATGGCAGAAATGCACCAATTACCCTGTCACCTAAGAATGGATACTGGACAATATGGCTGAGAAATGGGGATGAGTATGAGGCACTAGCTAATCCCTATGTTCGTCTCTCCCTCAAAGAGAAGCCAGAGAGGGTGGGGGTGTTTCTGGATTATGAGGCAGGTTTAGTCTCCTTTTATGATGCAGACAAATCTACTCTTTCCAAGGTGTCTCTTTCAAGGAGAAAATCTACCAATATTTTAGTCCATGTCTTCATGAAAAAATGTTAATAAATGTTAATAAATACATTTGACTGATTTTCAGTGGAGGCTTTTATCAGTTGATATAATTTAACAAAAAACTGTTACTCAAATAAAGCATTCATATTCAAACTTCCCCTGTGTTTGCTGAAAAAGAAAGGAATTTGCAAAAAAAATAAACATTGATCAAACAGCAGTAAAGTGTAGCTACTGTATCAAACAAAGAATTTCAGGAGCAGTTACACTTAGGCTGTTGAAACCTTTACATGTGATCTCCCTCAAATCCACCTCTGAGGTGGGATCAGGGTAATCCTGATTTTAGGATCAAACTGATCCAGATTTTCCAACAGCAGTGTTTAATCCAGATCAAAGGCAGGATTGGATTTCCAAATCTGAATCTGAATCTTCATGATCAGATTTGCTTTGAAATACCCGTTTTTAGGATCTGATCAGGATTTAATCCAATCCAGGAGGATTAATCCTGTTGTATCATTTTGAAATACCGGCCCCAGAGGATCCATACTGGGGAAAAGCCACATCAGTGTTTGCAGTGTGGAAATGCCTTTAGTCAAATCTCTAATCTCAAGAAACACCAGGGGCCGGTATTTCAAAATGATGTATATATACGTACATAAGTATTATTTCTTCATATTTGAAACATTCGGTCATCCGGCCTTAACGGAGCTGCATATGAAGATTGTCTTCAGCTCAAAGGTGTGTTGAGTGTCAGAGGTGAGGCAAGAAACCAAATGGATGGGGTAGGGAACAAAGCATTGTCATTTAAAAGGGTAAACACAGACAAACATGGCACTCACTGTATAATGGGAAAGTGGAGGATGAGTTGATTTTCCTGACAGAATGTAATGAACACAAAAGCATCAGGGAAAAATACTTCTCAAGAACAGAAGACATTTGCTATGGCTTTAGAAAAAGAAAAATTATCATTCCTCCTAGGTGAAATAGATGAATGCCTACACCTTAACTCTCAGTATCTACACTCTTACCACATATTGAGATAATTCATGTATAGGATTAACAGTCATATTACAGTAGTGGGAGCACTGCTATAATGTACTTCTAAATGGGTTGGGATAGGTTGTTGGATATAATCTGGAGAGGCTATAGACCATCCTATATTCTCACAATGAAACACAAAGCATTATTCTGAAATGAATTCAAATGGTTTGCTGTAGTGCAGAAGTCAATAAATAAGTAGGAATGCTTGAAATACAGTGGCAGGTATTTGCTTTTGGATTTGGTGATTTGGAGAGGTTATGAGACACTCTGAGACGTCTTAAAGTAACACTATGGAGTTTCTGGAGCCGCCAGGTAGGGTGCCACTTTCTGCTGGACTATTCAGTAAATAATTTGCTGTCTTGCTTTGTCTTGTGTTGCACTTGCTTGATGTTTGACTGTGTTAGGAAAGTTGCTGGCAAGCTAAGCAAACAGCAAACATAGCGATTACAATAACATTACAAAGACACTGACGCGAGAGCACTTATTACTAGCATCAATGTCATACTGTGTTATAAGAAGCTTACTAACACTGCTAACGAGATATCGAGAGTTTTTTTTAAATTAGTTTTTATGATTACATTTACTTTAAATTAATTACATTTATTTCTCTTGTTCTCTTAATGTAGGGTACCTTATCAAAGGATTGCAAACATTCTTTCATTACTTGAGACTTACCCTGTATTTGTCTGTCAACCAATTTAAGAGCCTTTTAGATGCTAAGGATGTGCTTCAGTGCTGTGTTTAGCTTATTTATTTGTCTTTTGATATGGTTTGTTTATTTATTGTTCATCTGTTTTATGTACCCTCAATCAGGACATTGCTGCAAAAGAGCCCTGTGCTCAGTCAATTCTCCCTCAATAAATAATGATGATGTTGATTCTAGCTGAGCAGGGCCTCGTTTCCCGAACGCGCACTTAGCCTAAAAAGCACTTGAAATCGTTCGTAAGAGGAATGCTACGTTGCAGACGGGTTTCCCGACGCGGCACTTAGCTTAAGTGTATCTTTCGTTGAGAGGAATTCTACGTGTGGTCAGGACCAGTAGTAACTTCACACTTAGCGATTTAATCCACCAGGGGCGTCGTTCGACCGTCGTTCGGAAGAAAGGGGAATTAAAAAAAAAAAACATGGCTACTTGAAGCGAGGAATATTTTACATTAATAAAGCTATCTACACAACTTTTTATATGTTTATAATGACTCGGTTCGATCGGAAATGTGCTACGCGACCAATGCAGAGTATGCAGGTCTTTACTGAAGCTTTCAAACAGTAGTTTGATGGCACATTTAGCGCTTATGCCACCACTCCATTGGCTTATATGGTAGCTTTATAGCTAGGTGGTTGTTTCGTGCCCTACACAGTTGTATACATGCACGATGTATATTTTGCAACGATGTTTCTGTGTATAGCACATCATGAGAATGTCATTGTTTCACCTGCCTATTCCCATCAAAATAGAAAAAAAGAATATTGAGTATTTGAAAATAAAGATTAGGCTATACAAAACTAGTGCAGTGCCCGTAGGAATTATGCATTCTGTAGTGTAAGCAGACGTAGAGCTGTTGGGTAGTGTAATGGCAAGACATATTTGCACTCCACATAGGTACAGGTTACACTGAAGTATTATTGTGATGCATGTTTCCTTTTCATTAAGAAATGTGTTAATGGTAGCCTTTTTGAATTTGTTACCAACAAATAAAGTTTGAGATTATGTAGTGGATGCAGTTGAATATAGATGTCAACGTTGCTGTCTAAACTATAAACTAAATGTCATGAAGAAAGAAAGAAATAATTTAAAATGAAGTTATGGTTGAAATAGGATCACTTCTTTATTGTAAGGGTAAGTGTAGGGTAAGAATGGGCATGCAGTTGGACTCAAATGTAGGTTAATTTTATTGAATGTATGTAGCCTACTGTACTGTATGACTTCGATGATGGTAGCTTTGACAGCCCACTCTCAGACAGATGTAATAAATGTCCTTACAATGGGAACACAGTTTAACTTTGCTGGAAATGGCGTTACTATCCCCGCCCCGAATTCAGTGCGCAGTGTACGTTCGATGCACGCATAGGCTAGCTAATTTCACAGCAATTAACGTAAAAAGGTTAACGTGGCGTAAACAGCTCCTAAGAGCTACTTAAGAACTCGTGCACGTCGCGCTCGTGCACCTGACTTTAAGTTGATGGTTGGGAAACCCTCGTAAGTAGAAAGAGTTCGGCCGTCAACGATGTCGCGAAAATCCACGTAGAACGTTAAGATACATCGTTATCGGGAAACGAGGCCCTGAATACTTTACTGCCACCCACAGTCAAAAGAAGAAAAACATAAACATTTTAACTGGGGAAAATATTGTTCTAATATTATACTAGGTCTGATGTTACATTTATCATCCATCCTCCTATCAAGTTATAATAATAAAAAAAAACATACATGCAAACATTCATACACACATACATCACCTTTCAGTTCACACAACCACCCCACCCCCACCTACCTCTCTTTGTGGAGTTTCTGCAGCCTGATCTATGGCTAAGCCCTTCTGGACCATCAGACATGTAAATGATGCTCATAGACATGTTATTCCTGCCCAGGATCCTTTGTCACGCTAGTTTGCATTCCAAAGCTCCTGCAGCTGATTGGATAAGCCACCCCTTAAAAGCAGGCACTGGGATGGTTTGGAAGTATACTGTGTTTGTGTAACTCACAGGCAGTACAACAATACTGTAGTTCTTTGTCTGCACATGTTCTCCACATTAGTCTTGCAATGACCTAAAGTTCAAGGATATCTTTTGCTAAACAGAATTAAAATGTCAAGTTCTGCTGAACCATCACAGCTGCTCATGTCTGTGAAGGAGGAGATCAAAGCAGAGGAATTTGATGATTTCCTGCAAGAGTATTTGTCTGCAATTCAGAAAGTGGAGGAAAAGCCTGGATTGGAACCTGACTGTAAAACTGAAAGATCACCCACCTTGACCCACAAAGAAGAAGAGTATTCACCATTGGAAATTAAACAGGTGAAAAAAATCTGATTTGAGAGAATATGGTCACGATGACTCTACTCCTACAGGTAAATTGCTTATTACCTTATCATACAGTAAAGATATTTTAGATTATATGAAGTGAATATGAAATCATGTAAATATAAAGCTGCCTATTGTAGCTTTCCAACTATCCTTGCATAGCTTAGGGAACCATCTTCACAGTTGGCGGCTGCTAGCGTTTGTTAATATTAACTCAGGTTAATATCTGTGAATACTAACTTGTGTCAATAAGAAGCTGGGCAGGCACCCCAAGGGTTTCTACCTTTTCCTATGATCATTTAACAAGTTCAATTGAGGAGACTGTAACATCAGCTCGATAACTGGTGTGATTTTAGCCGAGCAAAATGATGTAATATTATAACTATACTTACCCCAGTTAACATTATCATGTTTGTCTTCTTTTGACTGTTGGTGGCAGGAGTGTATTTTGCTCGGCTAAAATCACACCAGCTTTCGAGCTGATGTTACAGTCTCCTCAATTGACAATTGATGTCTGACATTATATTGATCCCCTATCCTCTTGTCAAGTAATGTACTATTACAAAACATACATGCAAACTTTCATACACACACACATATGCATACATAAATACACACACAAACATACAGTATGAAATGAAAATGAATGGAGGCTTTCTTCAGTCCACTCCCACCTTCCCTCAGCAACCCCATCACTTTTGAGTTCACACCCCCAGCCCCCTACAACACTCCTTCGTGGAGTTTCTTTAGCCTGAGCTATGGCCATGCCCACCTGAGGACTATCAGACGTGTAAACGGTGCTCATAGACATGTCATTCCTGCCCATTCCTGCCCATAATTTGGGTAATTTGCATTCCAAAAGCTCCTGTAGATGATTGGCTAGGTTTCAGGAAGATATTAGGTTAGACAGAAGAAGCAATATATTTACACAGATTACAAAACTCGCCTTTTTAAAGCTGGAACGCTTTGGAAGCATACTGTATGTGTCATTCACCAGCAGTGCAACTATACTGTAGTTCTTCTCAGATTTTCAATATATCCTTGTATTGAAGGATAGTTTTAACGTTTCTTTTTCCAAAACAGAGCTGAAGTCAGAAATGTCCCGATTTACTGAACAACTGCCTACTTCGGTGAAGCAGGAGACAAAAGATGAAGAATTTGATGATTTCCTACAAGAGTATCTGTCTAAGAAAAGCTTGGACTGGAATATGAATGCAAGACTGAAATGAACACGTCACCCACCATAACCTTGAAAGAAGAAGAGTATTCACCAATGGAAATTAAACAGGAAGAAGAATCTGATTCAATAGAAAATGGTTGCGATGACTCTCCTCCTACAAGTAAGTTGCTTGTTTATTGTGTTGTTTATATTTACAATACTTGAATTATAGGGAATGGCTAACTTGTGCTTCATAATGTGAGACCTCAGAGAACAGAAATACTCTGGGTATATCTTACTTATGGGATTCTGTATTCTCTAGTAAGTCATGTGTGTGTTTGTCTGTTTACATGTACATTTAGTCTCTTGGTAGACACTTTTATCCTTAGTCCTTTCCAAGTGATGTAAAGTTCTAGCAAATTACCAATATATCAAAAAACACCCAAAATATGTATCTGTATTTTAGAAATTACATCCCAGATAGAGGAGAAGAGAGATAATATTGCTGAACTGTTTTTATCATTTTATAGGACACATTCAAAGGATCCAATCTATCAAGAGAGGGAACTCTGATGAAGACAGATGTCACAGTCGCTCACACCTAACTGTGCATATGGTGACATATACAGGAAAAAAGCCACTTGAGTGTTCTCAGTGTGGAAAGACCTTTGATTGCACATCTAACCTAAAGGCACACCAGAGGATCCATACTGGGGGAAAACCTTTTCAGTGTTCTCTATGTGGAAAAACCTTTAACCAAATGTCTAATCTCAAGACACACCAGAGGATCCATACTGAAGAAAGGCTACATCAGTGTACTCAGTGCGTAAAGGCCTTTAATGGCCCATCTAGCCTCAAGAAACACCAGAGGAGCCATACTGGGGAAAGGCCTCATCAGTGTCCTCAGTGTGGAAAGGCCTTTAATGACACATCTAGCCTCAAGAAACACCAGAGGATCCATACTGGGGAAAGGCCTCATCAGTGTCATAAGTGTGGAAAGGCCTTTAGTCGCATATCTAACCTCAAGGCACACCTGAAGATCCATACTGGGGAAAGGCCTTACCAGTGTCTTCAGTGTGGAAAGTGTTTCAAACGTAACCCTGACCTCACCGAACATCAGATTACACATAGTGGAGAAAAGCCACATCAGTGTTCTCAGTGTGGGGAGGCCTTTAGATTTAAATATGCTTTCAAGAAACACCAGAGGATCCATTCAAATGATGTGCTGCCCTGCTAATACATGATGGAGTATCATTTACTGAAATATATTCTGATTGGACGAGTTATAGACAACATTTGATGTACAAAGTGATGTTTTATTTTATGAGATTTGAAACATGTGTTTGGGTAGGGATTGAAACATAAATTGTTAGGGTACATCAATTGAATATGGAAGAGTGTGTTTTCAAGTATATGTGTGTGTGTGGATTTGTGTGGGTGTACAATATATAATTGACAATCAGTAGTAAGTGCTTTTACTTAAAAAGAAGTGCTTGCGTGAGCTTCCTAGATCCATGGCCTAAACAGCACATCATATGAAGGCTGTGGGCTCATCAACATCTCATATGGGTTGAGTGTGAAAGATGGGGGAGGGAGAGACAAACATGTCTCTGTATTTCTTATTATGTGGAAGTCTGTATTTCTTCTGTTGAACATTGAAATGTGGAAAAGAGTCTGTACTGTTAAAAAAAAATGGGCAAGTCATATTTACCCCGAAGAGAAAGGGACATCACATGTATGGATTAAGTAAAAAAAAAAAATAAAAAAGGGACTCACTTCCTCATATCTTTACATATAGCTGTGTGCCATCTTTATGACTCCCCTTTCAAATACTACAATCAGAAATTATAATCTATATACATCCAGTACAGTCACTTGATTCCCTTGTATGAGTCTGAAATTATACCATTCCAATTTGAAGGCCCAGTCTTGATTATGAGAAGAATGCATGGCATGGAACTGACAGAATCAGATTATGGGTCTGTATGAAACTTAGGCACCTATTCATTCTCTCTATTGTCTATATGGCTTCTTTACCTGCAGGTTTATAATTTAATGTATGCTGGTGTATGGGTATGTGGATACGAGTCTCTCCCTGTTTGTTTTGTGGACTTTCTACAAAAACATAATAAACAAAGTTCTGTGAATTGACTCATGTAAATTGCATTTATTTCTGTTGTATTCTTAATATAGGGTACCTAATCATCGGAGTGCAAATATTTTAGTTGAGCAAGATATTCCACTGCCATTCACAGTCAAAACTAAACTTAATAAATACACACATAATCTTAAAACAATGGAGGCTTTACCAGCTTTACCACTTTACCAGCCCACCCCATCTACCCCATCACCCTTAAGATCATACCTCCAACCCACCCCCAGCTGCCCTTCCCTACCCAAACACCTTTCAGCTCATTCATCCAGGAATGGCCCATCTACTCCCCTTTGTGTTGTCTCTGCAGGTAGAAACCTGGCCACGCCCAACTGATGACCATCAGACGTGCACAATGTATTGAATTACTTCCCAGAATCCTTTGTCATTCTAGTTTGCATCCCAAAAGCTCCTGCAGCTGATTGCTAAGGCTTGAATCTAGGAAGGTATTGGGTCAGACAGAGGAAGTACTGTATTAACACCACAGAGTTGAGTCTGAACTCACCTTTGTGAGGTAGACACTGGGGTGCTCTGGATGGATACTGGACTCGCCTTTGTAAGGTAGACACTGGGATGCTCTCGATGGATACTGTATGTGTGTAATTCACCAACAAACACTTTACTGTATTTTTCTGTTTAGATACATCACCCATTGAAGGAATATAAGACTGGATTTCCTTTTCAAAAGAGAACTGAACTGACTGGCACTGGGATGCCCTGAAGGAGTATATGTGTCATTCTCTGGAAGCATACCGCAGAGGTGTGAGTGTCACGAGTTACCTGAGCTAGACCACCAGCGGCTCTATTTCTAGCCAAAGGCTCACAGTCTCCTTGAGAACCCCAAGAGGCAGAGTCAAGACAAAGGTGAAAGGGGAGTCCAAAGTCTTTACTTGACAACTTCAATAAATCTTACAAAGCACAGTCACAATCTCTCAGACATAAATCCAAGTCTCAGCAAGAAGCGATGCCAACAGAGGGTTTAAATACTAGAACTGAAAAGGGTAAACGAGTTAACACAGGTGATGAACATTAACACAAAATGCAATCAATGCAATCAAAGGTCATGTGCTCCAGGTGAGTCCCTCTGGCAGGAAAGACCAAATATGGGCATCCTTAGGCTACTTCCGTCTGGTCTCCCTTGATAGCCTTGTGACAGGACCCCCCCCCTATACGGCCGACTCCCGGAGGCCCGGGGCGATCTGGATGACCTTGGTAGAACTTGCGAACAAGGCCTCGATCCAAGACATGTCGTGCGGGGACCCAGCTCCTCTCCTCTGGGCCATAGCCTTCCCAGTCGACGAGGTATTGTAATCCCCGTCCAACACGTCTGGAGTCCAACAGCCGCTTGATGGAATACGCCAGACCTCCCACTATGAGACGGGGTGGGGGAGGTGGGGGCACGGGGGGGAACAGAGGAGAGGTAAGAACTGGCTTCATGAAACACTGGATTCACCTTAATGGACCTTGGGAGTTTCAGCTGGTAAGTGACTGGGTTCAACCTCCGAACGATGCCGAACGGTCCAACATAACGTGGAGCAAGCTTCTGAGAGTCAATTTTCAATGGGATATCTTTTGCGGACAACCAGACTCGTTGACTAGGTCTGAACTGT
Source organism: Sprattus sprattus (assembly GCF_963457725.1). NCBI lineage: Eukaryota > Metazoa > Chordata > Actinopteri > Clupeiformes > Clupeidae > Sprattus > Sprattus sprattus. The sequence goes on along the minus strand of NC_137924.1, from coordinate 4,599,141 downwards.
GGAACCGGTCTCCTGTGTCGGTTGGCCTGTCTCTGGTGGCGAGATGTTGACTGGCATAAGGCAATGCGAGCCCGTCTCCAGACTCTTAGGCAGCGGGACACAAATACCTCAGCAGAGGGGACCGCCACAGAGACCTGTTGACTGGGGAACAGAGGAGGTTTAAATCCAAATTGACATTCAAAAGGAGACATACCGGTTGATGACCGCTGAAGGGTGTTGTATGACAGTTCAGCCCACGTCAGAAATTGGTTCCATTTCTCTGGATAGGAGGAAACAAAACAGCGCAGATACTTTTCAAGGTCTTGGTTCACACGCTCAGTTTGGCCATTTGACTGTGGGTGAAACCCCGAAGAAAGGCTGACGGAGGCATCAAAGAGAGACCAGAAGGCCTTCCAAAATCTAGATGCAAACAGTGGCCCGCGGTCCGAGACGATGTCTGAAGGCACTCCATGAATTCTCATGATCGAGTATCACTTATTTAGATAAATAGGATTAAATTAGTTTTAAACAACATGTGATGTACATACATACGTACATAAGTATTATTTCTTCATATTTGAAACATTCGGTCATCCGGCCTTTCCCCCTTGGGCTCCACCTTCAGCCTCTCAGGTCAAGTTCAGGTGTCCTCTAGATGGGGGTAAAAACACCTACGGCCATAGTCTCACTCATTCATTCATTCTTACACACACACACACACACACACACACACATACACACACACACACACACACACACACACAGTAAAAAAAGAAAGATGGCATAAGAATCAACACAAAGGTTAATTTGTCTCCCACAGTCACTGCAGCCATATTAATAAACAATGGGGATTCACCATTTGTTCATGTCTCAGTGAGACAGACAGAGTACACATCCAAAATGAGTTGCAGATACAAAATAAGGAGTTAATGTCTTACAACAACAGAATATTAGCAATATATCCAGTTCCATCAGACCCCTCTATGAGCATATATAAGCTCACACAATAACAAACATGCAGCAGCCAATCAGAGCAGGAAACATCAATAAATGTTACAGATATAAATTATACAAATTAACAGTGGAATAGCTATTTTGCAATTCCATCACATGTAACTGACAAGTACTAATGATCAATGGTCAGTTTAATGGAATATACACATCAGTGTGTTTAACTATTAAACAAACATGCTTTTAATTGCCTTGAGCATTGCAGAAAAAATAAAATCATTGTTAGCTTCAGATCAGATCAAGGACAGATCACCCCACACATAGCAAAATGGGACCACCAACATACCAAATCTAACAGACATACAAAACAAGACCCCAACATAGTAGATCTCTCCACTACACTAACCAAGACCCCATCATATGAGGTCTAACCACTACACTAAGCAAGACCCCCAGATCTAACCAAGAACATAATATCAGATCTATGTATTACAAGTACGAATAAAATGTTTCTGATTGAAATGTATATAAATGTTACCAGCGTCGTAGTTTTCTGTTTCATTACATTGAATACTGTATTGTAAGGTATGCTAGTTTGTGTTATCTTAGCCTCTTTTGCATTCATTCTAAGTCATACGACACAAACATTATCATGTTATGTTAGCGCTCCCCATTAGGATACATAGACACCTCATTGTTAGCTTCAGTTAGCATCCTGGATAGTACAATTAGAGTCATGACTAGCTGTAATTAGCACGCTAATATCCTAACACATTTTGCTCACATCATTTCTGGTAGACTCACTGAACTAAAGTTATTTCCCACACATAGTCTCATAACTATCTCCATCACTGAGCACAGTGCATTCATTCACTTCTGATAGTACCAGGCATTAGGAGTTAGTTTATTAAACATAGTCCATATTAAATATATCTCATCACCTGTTGCAGGGACGTGCACAGGAAGTTTTAAGGGCAGTTGCTCTGCTCTGGAAAAAAGTGGCAACACACTGAGTCTCTGATAATTGGGATGAAATAATTCCTTTTACTTCCTCACTGGTCTTCAGAGCGCACTCACACTGGCAGATATTTAAACACCAATCAGATGGGGAAGAGCAGCCCCTCCAACCCCTGACTTGAAGACCTCAGCTACACACACACACACACACACACACACACACACACACACACACACACACACACACACACACACACACACACACACACACACACACACACACACACACACACACACACACACACACACACACACACACACACACACACACACACACACACACACAGCCCCTCCAACCCCATGACTGATGAATAACCGAAGTTCCACTTTAACACACACACACACTCACACTCACACACAGATACTCACACACACACACATGCACACATGCACACACACACACACACACACACACACACACACACACACACACACACACACACACACACACACACACACACACACATACACACACACACACACACACACACACACACACACAGCTCCACTCTAACATTCCGTCTCTGCACTGGTCTACAGCTCAGTCCACACCAGAGGGCACAGGGCTGAACAATGCTGCCATCTAGTGGTACACTGGAGTACATTTCAGACAAAGCTCTTATGCAGAGGATCCCCTCTCAGGCCCACACTGTTAGCAAACATAAGACGAAGTAGTCCTAAAGTGGTGAAAAAGTGACTTATTATTTCTAAAGCAGCTTTACTATTTCATGGGTGTAGAGTGGGCAATTAATTTCCCCAAGGGGCAACATGAGATAGTGGGACTGTTGTGGAGGGCCAGACCAATAGGCTGAACTCATTTCTGCTCAATATAAGCTGTATCTCTTTATAAAAAAAAAACATTAAATTGTATGGTTTTGATTAACTGCTACTGGTAAGAATAGATGTTACATTTAGGCTATAATGTGGTGAAGGTATAGTCAAAACGCCAACATTATTTAATCAATATTTTTTTTTTTGGGGGAAATTAGCATGTTTTTGCAGTACTAAAGGTGTGCCCAGACGACCAATACACATGGCACTCACGCACGCATGCACGCACGCACGCACAGACACACACACACACACACACACACACACACACACACACACACACACACATACACACACACACACACACACACACACACACAGCTCAGAGTGTGGGAGAACAGAGAACCAATGATAGCAAAATGTGCATTTGGCAGCAGCACTATAGCTGTAGCCTTGCACATTATACTAAACATTCAACAGACAGTCTGGCCTCATCTGAGCCCTGATATGAGCCACCCTAGGCCCTATTTAAAAGATGTGTTTGAGTTCAATGGCCCCAAGAATGAGTCGTGGAGGTTTCAATGCGTTTCCTGTCTCCCTCAAAAAAAGGAGTTGCTAGCCTTCAAGAATTCGAAATTTAAAGTAGCATATCGAGGTTAGCAGAGTTCTTGCTATGCTTAGTTAAAATCCCTGACTTTTGAATATTAATTTGGTTACTGACATGATATTATACTGTTATCTGGCGAAATGCATGTTGACATACAGCAATAGCATCAAAATAGCATGCTTGTATCTTTGTTATATTTGTAGTGGTAAGATAAAGCTGGTAGGTTAGCTATGTCAAGCTAGCGTGCCTTGTTCTGTCCAGTTTTGCAATTACATTTGTTATTCATGTTCCATTTAGCATTTTGTACACGTTTACAAATAAATACAATATTTAAAGATAAAACATGTTGTCTTTATTGATTTGGCCGAATGGTATTAACTTTGCAGATAATCTGTGGTAGATAACTTGTCATCCGCAGAATTGTAAGATAGAGTGTGAAAAGTAATACTGAGGGTAGGCCTAAGCACAATAGGTACACCAACCTTTCCAATAAACAAATGTTGTTGCTTATAATTATTACTAGTAGTGACTTCTGTAGAGGCATTGTATTACCAGTAGCTATATCTGCATTCTTTATCAAAATGGCCCAGCCCTAGACATTGAGAGAAAACCCATTGCGTGAGTACTTTTACTTTTAATACTTAAAGTAAGTTAAAAGTAAGTACTTTTGACTTTTACTTAAGTAGGATCGTTGATGTAGTACTTTTACTTTTATTTTCCTGGGTACTTGTACTTACTGTAAGTACTAAACTTCAGTACTTCTTCCACCACTGATCATCATACTGTACATACAAACTAGTACGTTATGCTATATATGCCCTCAGAATGGCCAGGAAAATAAAAATACTTGTATTTTCCTGGGTACGTGTACTTTTACTTAAGTACAATATATATATATACTGTATATATATATAAATATCTACACATATACTCCTAATGGTGTGTGTGTGTGTGCCTCATAACTAGCGTGCACTAGGGCCACCTCACACTACTGTGCTATACACTACCCTAGTGGCTTTCATTAAACCTCTAATAGTCTGGTTGCTAGGATGGAAATAGTAAATACACTGGAAATGGCAAACATAGTGGTCCTTGTAAATTGTTTGTAAATGATTCCTGTTTATAGCGTACATATTATATTTTTTATTAGTAGACTATTTATTTTTATAAAATGTTGGTCTCTATTGGTAATACATTTTATACATTTAAAAAAGATTCAAAGAAAACCAATAGAACTTATCAGAAACGAATTAGTATGTTGGAATTATCTAATAAATAAAATAGAATTTGTTTGTATAGTGAATATTCTGTTATACTATGGTAACTGAGTGTGGACGTCCACCCAGTTGGCTGGTAAAAGCTCCTCCTGGGCAGTAGCTTAGTCAAGTCTTTTAAAGGCTCCAGCAATCAGACACTACACAGAGAATAGCCTTGGCAGCTAGT
>NC_137924.1:4577682-4594173 GCF_963457725.1 Sprattus sprattus | reverse complement strand
AATAGAGACCAAAATGATATAAAAATAAAATTCTACTAATAAACAATATAATATGTACGCTATAAACAGGAATCATTCACAAACAATTTACAAGGACCACTATGTTTGCCATTTCCAGTGTATTTTCTATTTCCATCCTAGCCACCAGACTATTAGAGGTTTAATGAAAGCCACTAGGGTAGTGTATAGCACAGTGGTGTGAGGTGGCCCTAGTGCACGCTAGTTATGAGGCACACACACACACACCATTAGGAGTATATGTGTAGATATTTATATATATATATATATATATATATATATATATAAATATTGTTCTTAAGTAAAAGTACAAGAACCCAGGAAAATACAAGTATTTTTATTTTCCTGGCCATTCTGAGGGCATATATAGCATAACGTACTAGTTTGTTTGTACAGTATGATGATCAGTGGTGGAAGAAGTACTGAAGTTTAGTACTTACAGTAAGTACAAGTACCCAGAAAAAATCTAAGTAAAAGTACTACATCAACGATCCTACTTAAGTAAAAGTCAAAAGTACTTACTTTTAACTTACTTTAAGTATTAAAAGTAAAAGTACTCACGCAATGGGTTTTCTTTTCAAAGTCTAGGGCTGGGCCATTTTGATAAAGAATGCAGATATAGCTACTGGTAATACAATGCCTCTACAGAAGTCACTACTAGTAATAATTATAAGCAACAACATTTGTTTATTGGAAAGGTTGGTGTACCTATTGTGCTTACCCTCAGTAATACTTTTCACCCTCTATCTTACAATTCTGCGGATGACAATTTATCTACCACAGATTATCTGCAAAGTTAATACCATTAAGCCAAACCAATGAAGACAACATGTTTATCTTTAAATATTGTATTTAATTGTAAACGTATAAAAATGCAAAATGGAACATGAATAACAAATGTAATTGTAAAACTGGACAAAACAAGGCACGCTAGCTTGTCATAGCTAACCTACCAGCTTGATCTTACCACTACAAATATAACAAAGATACAAGCATGTTATTTTGATGCTATTGCTGCATGACAACATGCATTTCGCTAGATAACAGTATAATATCATGTCAGTAACGGAATTAATATTCAAAAGTCAGGGACATTAACAAAGCATAGTAAGAACTCTTCTTACCTCGATATGCTACTTTAAATTTCAAGTTCTTGAAGGCTAGCAACTTCTTTTTTTGAGGGAGACAGGAAACGCATTGAAACCTCCCAACTCATTCTTGGGGCCATTGAACTCAAACATATCTTTTAAATAGGGCCGAGGGTGGCTCATATCAGGGCTCAGATGAGGCCAGACTGTCTGTTGAATGTTTAGTATAATGTGCAAGGCTACCGCTATAGTGCTGCTGCCAAATGCACATTCTGCTATCATTGGTTCTCTGTTCTCCCACACTCTGAGCTGTGTGTGTGTGTGTGTGTGTGTGTGTGTGTGTGTGTGTGTGTGTGTGTGTGTGTGTGTGTGTGTGTGTGTGTGTGTGTGTGTGTGTGTGTGTGTGTGTGTGTGTGTGTGTGTGTGTGTGTGTGTGTGTGTGTGCGTGTGTGTGTGCCATGTGTATTGGTCGTCTGGGTACATCTTTAGTACTGCAAAAACATGTCCATTTTCAAAATATTTTTTAAATATTGATTAAATAATGTTGGCATTTTTACTTTACCTGCACCACATTTTAGCCTAAATGTAACATCTATTCTTACCAGTAGCAGTTAATCAAAACCATACAATTTAATGTTTTTTTTTTATAAGGAGATACAGCTTATATTGAGCAGAATTGAGTTCAGCCTATTGGTTTGGCCCTCCACAACAGTCCCACTATCTCATGTTGCCCCTTGGGGAAATTAATTGCCCACTCTGCACCCATGAAATAGTAAAGCTGCTTTAGAAATAATAAGTCACTTTTTCACCACTTTAGGACTACTTCGTCTTATACTTGCTCAGTGTGAGCCTGAGTGTGTATATTCTGCTTAAGAGCTTTGTCTTAAATGTGAACCACTAGATGGCAGCATTGTTCAGCCCTGTGCCCTCTGGTGTGGACTGAGCTGTAGACCAGTGCAGAGACGGAATGTTAGTGTGTGTGTGTGTGTGTGTGTGTGTGTGTGTGTGTGTGCGTGTGTGTGTGTGTGTGTGTGTGTGTGTGTGTGCGTGTATGTTAGAGTGAAGCTGAGGTCTTCAAGTCAGGGGTTGCTCTTCCCCATCTGATTGGTGTTTAGATATCTGCCAGTGTGAGTGCGCTCTGAAGACCAGTGAGGAAGTAAAAGGAATTATTTCATCCCAATTATCAGAGACTCAGTGTGTTGCCACTTTTTTCCAGAGCAGAGCAACTGCCCTTAAAACTTCCTGTGCACGTCCCTGCAACAGGTGATGAGATATATTTAATATGGACTATGGAATATGTTTAGTTAACTAACTCCTAATTCCTGGTACTATCAGAAGTGAATGAATGCACTGGGCTCAGTGATGGAGGTGGTGATGAGTGGGAAATAACTTTAGTTCAGTGAGTCTACCAGAAATGATGTGAGCAAAATGTGTTAGGATATTAGTGTGCTAATTACAACTAGTCATGACTCTAATTGTACTATCCAGGATGCTAACTGAACCTAACAATGAGGTGTCTGTGTATCCTAATGGGGAGCGCTAACATAACATGATAATGTTTGTGTGGTATGACTTAGAATGAATGCAAAAGAGGCTAAGATAACACAAACTAGCATACAATACAGTATTCAATGTAACGAAACAGAAAACTACGACGCTGGTGACAATTATATACATTTCAATCAGAAACATTTTATTTGTACTTGTAATACATAGATCTGATATTAAGTTCTTGGTTAGATCTGGGGCTCTTGCTTAGTGTTGTGGTTAGACCTAATATGATGGGGTCTTGGTTAGTGTAGTGGAGAGATCTAATACGTTGGGGTCTTGTTTTGTATGTCTGTTAGATTTGGTATGTTTGTTTGTTTGTTATTGTGTGAACATATATGCTCATATAGGGGTCTGATGGAACTGGAAATATTGCTATTCTGTTGTTGTAAGACATTAACTCCTTATTTTGTATCTGAAACACATTTTGGATGTGTACTCTGTCTGTCTCACTGAGACATGAACACATGGCGCATCCCCATCGTTAATTAATATGGCTGCAGTGACTGTAGGAGACAAATTAACCTTTGTGTTGATTGTTATGCCATCTTTCTTTTTTAGTACGTGCATGTGTGTGTGTGTGTGTGTGTGTAAGAATGAATGAGTGACACTATGGCCGTAGGTGTTTTTACCCCCATCTAGAGGACACCTGAACTTGACCTGAGAGGCTGAAGGTGGAGCCCAAGGGGGAAAGGCCGGATGACCGAATGTTTCAAATATGAAGAAATAATACTTATGTACGTATGTATGTACATCACATGTTACTTAAAACTAATTTAATCCTATTTATCTAAATAAGTGATACTAGATCATGTATTATCAGGGCAGGACATCGTTTGAATGGGTCCTCTTATGTCTCTTGAGATCAGACATCCTACTAAAGGTCTTTCCACACTTAGAACACTGAGGTGGATTTTCTCCAGTATGTGTGATGTGATTGGTGGTGAGGTTAGAGCTATACCTGAAAGTCTTCACATGTAGAACACTTATACGGCTTTCCCCCAGTATGGGTCCTTTGGTGTACCTTGACATGAGATATGGTTCTAAAGCCCTTTCCTCACTCTGAACATTGATGTGGCTTTTCTCCAGACTGTGTGAGCTGATGAGATGTGATGTACACCTGAAACTCTTCCCGCAAGGCGTTCACTAATATGGCCTTATATCACCAGTATGGACCGTCTGATGTATCTTGAGGCTAGATGAGTCATTAAAGGCCATTCCACACACAGGACACTGGTAAGGTCTTTCCCCGGTATGGATCATCAGGGGCCGATATTTCAAAACTTGTAATCCAGATCAGAATGATCCGGATAACCAAATCCCCCTGTTCTCATCCACGGATCAACCTGATCTATCCCGGTATTTCAAAACTTTGCCAGATTGGATCAGAGTGATCCTGATACCAGCAGATTGGGATGTCCAAATCCGTCCCGCCCCCTGGATCACAGACAGGAAACAGGAAATGGAGCGAAGATTTGAGCAGAAACAGGAGAGCTAACACAACTATTGTCTCTAAATTAAAGTATAATCTTGGTCAGTGTTGATGCGTCCTTAGACTAGATGAAGGGCAATCATTATATTGACTTAACCAATTACGTAAATCATCACAAAGTTGAAAGAAGAGCTCGGCGATCTCTAATTAAGCAGAGTTCGCGCTAATGCGAGCTAACGCTGCTCCATTGACTCCTGTGTTAAGGAGCTAACAAGCTAGTAAATAGGCTAGCGTCTGTATGTCGCGGTCCACAGACCAGGGGCCGGTATTTCAAAACTTGTAATCCAGATCAGAATGATCCGGATAACCAAATCCCCCTGTTCTCATCCACGGACCAACCTGATCTATCCCGGTATTTCAAAACTTTGCCAGATTGGATCAGAGTGATCCTGATACCAGCAGATTGGGATGTCCAAATCCGTCCCGCCCCCTGGATCACAGACAGGAAACAGGAAAGGGAGCTAACTTTTGTCTCTAAATTAAAGTATAATCTTGGCCAGTGTTGATGCGTCCTTAGACTAGATGAAGGGCAATCATTATATTGAGTTAACCAATTACTTAAATCAGCACAAAGTTGAAAGAAGAGCTCGGCGATCTCTAATTAAGCAGAGTTCGCGCTAATGCGAGCTAACGCTGCTCCATTGACTCCTGTGTTAAGAAGCTAACAAGCTAGTAAATAGGCTAGCGTCTGTATGTCGCGGTCCACAGTCCATTTGAATGCATTCACTCGCAAGGCATTGTGTGTAGATTTCAAAATGTGTTGTACATATCTTTTTAGGAAACAGTTGTCAACAAAAGGGACAGCCCTAAAACCTTAATATTTGGTTTCTTTACAGATGTTTGTGGAAAGAGAAGACAGGCAGTTAACATAGACCTGCTCCAAATGGCATAACCTTTTGAGCTTTGGCTATGAAAATGAATTGTGTGTGCTGAATGCATGTTAATAAATTAATTTGACTGATTTTCAGTGGAGGCTTTTATCAGTGGGTATAACTTAACAAAAAACTGTTACTTAAATAAGGCATTCATATTCAAACTTTCACTGTGTTTTCTGAAAAAGAAAGGAAAGTGCAACGAAAATAAACATTGATCAAACAGCAGTGAATTGTAGTATCAAACAAAAGAACTTTGGGAGAAGTTACACTTAAACTGTTCAAACCTTTACATGTAATCTCCCTCAAATCCACCTCTGAGGTGGGATCAGGGTGATCCTGATTTTTAGGATCAAACTGATCCAGATTTCCCACTTAAATTTTGAAATACTCAACAGCAGTGTTTAATCCAGATCAAAGGCAGGATTGGATTCCCAAATCTGAATCTGAATCTTCAGGATCAGATTTGCTTTGAAATACCCGTTTTTAGGATCTGATCAGGATTTAATCCAATCCAGGAGGATTAATCCTGTTGGATCTTTTTGAAAAACCGGCCCCTGCTGATTTGAATGCATCCACTCGCAAGGCATTGCGTGTAGATTTTAAATGTGTTGTACATATCTTTTTATGAAACAGTTGTCAACAAAAGGGACAGCGGAAAAAAAATTGTGGGCATTTTAGTGTATGCATCCTTTATTTTTAATCCGAAAAATGTGAAAAAAAATGTTTCCTGAAATCCTCAATGGGTTGGTTAGGCTGTCAATAAATGCACTCCAGAAACACATGTGCTGTCAACATCCACTGAAAAAATAACTCTTAAAACACAATTCTACATGATTTAGCATCAATTTAATGCAAAAGAAATTAGGCTTTTTCTCACTTTTTTCCCAATATTTTCATCTTAACTTCCTTGGCAATCAACTATTCCCCCAAGTTATGACATCAGTCAATCTGCCATTCTTTTCAGCAAACAGTGTACTCATTCCACAGAAAAAAATATAAAAATCCAACCAAAATCAATGGATCTGTGATGATTTCACTACTAGTTGGCGATCAACAGGCTCATAACCTTATGGGAATTTTAGGATACTCTCCGAAAGACCGAAAGACAAGCTGGATATTTAACATGGTTGTTAATGACCTCTTTATTACACATCATGGCCTTAGCATCTACCCACTCAGGATTTCAGGAAAAAAATATGTTTTTACATTTTTCGGATTAAAAATAAAGGATGCATACACTAAAATGTCCACTTTTTTTCCCCGCAATATTTCTGGCAGAGCAGACCCTCCAATTATTGGTTCTTAAGGTCAAAATTCACAGAAAAAAACACAAAAAAAGTATGGAAGACCATGTCAGGTTCAACCCATTTTTGTGACTTTGGCTCCCTGACTAATGGTAGTCGGGCATGCTCAGTTGCTCACTGCATGATGGTAGTCCCGTAGCATGCGTTAACATATTGCATGGTAAAGATAACATTAGCCGGCCCATTTTATACAGTGATTAATTTACAGTAATTCATCTTACTTTGTAGGCTTACTGTTACCTAATGTTTTAACCATGATGGTAGTCCCGTAGCATGCGTTAACATATTGCATGGTAAAGATAACATTAGCCGGCCCATTTTATACAGTGATTAATTTACAGTAATTCATCTTACTTTGTAGGCTTACTGTTACCTAATGTTTTAACCATGATGGTAGTCCCGTAGCATGCGTTAACATATTGCATGGTAAAGATAACATTAGCCGGCCCATTTTATACAGTGATTAATTTACAGTAATTCATCTTACTTTGTAGGCTTACTGTTACCTAATGTTTTAACCATGATGGTAGTCCCATAGCATGCGTTAACATATTGCATGGTAAAGATAACATTAGCCGGCCCATTTTATACAGTGATTAATTTACAGTAATTCATCTTACTTTGTAGGCTTACTGTTACCTAATGTTTTAACCATGATGGTAGTCCCGTAGCATGCGTTAACATATTGCATGGTAAAGATAACATTAGCCGGCCCATTTTATACAGTGATTAATTTACAGTTATTCATCTTACTTTGTAGGCTTACTGTTACCTAATGTTTTAACCATGATGGTAGTCCCGTAGCATGCGTTAACATATTGCATAGTAAAGATAACATTAGCCGGCCCATTTTATACAGTGATTAATTTACAGTAATTCATCTTACTTTGTAGGCTTACTGTTACCTAATGTTTTAACCATGATGGTAGTCCCGTAGCATGCGTTAACATATTGCATGGTAAAGATAACATTAGCCGGCCCATTTTATACAGTGATTAATTTACAGTAATTCATCTTACTTTGTAGGCTTACTGTTACCTAATGTTTTAACCAGATTTAGCTAGCTAGCAGGTTGAAATAACATTACCACAGCTATGGTTAACATATTGCATGGTAAAGATAACATTAGCCGGCCCATCTTACATGTACAGCCCTAAAGCAAACACTATTAGCTATTTCATGTTTAAAATATGAATATATTTATGATCCCTTCTGGAAAAAGTAACCTAGCCAACTAAAACGTTACAGATGAACAACAGTAGGCAACGATACGTGCATTTAGGCTAAACAATAACAAATTGCCAGACACGCTTTCATGAACAATAACAAATTCGCCTCGTAGTCCTACATGGGAACATTTCTTTTTTTATTGCAAACAGCCCATGAAATTAGCCAACAATATTAAACATGAGGAGAACTTGTATTTATTGAATGCAATCAATTACATTGTGATGTCTACTTTGTGCCAATGGACTGATGCTGGTAGGCTACAATAAAATAGGTTACTTTATTTTACCCCCGGCCAAAAAAAATTAATAGAAGAGCATGATAAAAACAGTTAAAAAGATAAAATATAATTACATACCAAGTTAACATTAATAAAAGTCATTTTTTGCATGAGATTGGAGTGATGATAATCAGAGGAGATTAGTTTTTCTCATTTTCATGAAGACATGGACTAAAATATTGGTAGATTTTCTCCTTGAAAGAGACACCTCGGAAAGAGTAGATTTGTCTGCATCATAAAAGGAGACTTAACCTGCCTCATAATCCAGAAACACCCCCACCCTCTCTGGCTTCTCTTTGAGGGAGAGACGAACATAGGGATTAGCTAGTGCTTCATACTCATCCCCATTTCTCAGCCATATTGTCCAGTATCCTTTCTTAGGTGACAGGGTAATTGGTGCATTTCTGCCATCTATTGGTGGATGTAAATTTTAGATTGAATTCCAGTCAAGTGAACTTTATTTTGTATAGCACATTGAAAAACATCAGGAGTTGTACCAAAGTGCTTTATACCTGTATTATGATATTATGTCCACTGAGTGAATTATATATTTCAAATAAAAAACAATATATAGTTTTTGAATGATCAACATCCCTGTCACTACAGTCATTCAGTTTAATATGATATGTCCAATCAATCATGACTGAGGCAACAAACTAAGGTAGAACTGAAATGAAGTCAGGCAAATCACTAGATTGAATTAATTAGTGGACACTCACTTAAGTTGCATCATTTGCATTTGTAAATACATTAATTATTGTAGATACATAATAAAGGAGAAAGGAGTAATGAACAAATTCAACATGTAAACATGAATAAAAGAAGGAGGAAGAACACAAAATAATATTTAAAAATAAAAAAAATCAATAGAAAAGCACAATGAAAAATGATCATTAAAAGCATTAAAAATTAATAAAACATAATGAAATACCACCAAATAAGCATTAATAAAAGTCATTTGGGGCATGGAATTGGAGTGATAATCAGAGGAGATGAGTTTTTGCCGCCATCATGAAGAGATGGACTAAAAAATGGATAGATTTTCTCCTTGAAAGAGACACCCCAGAAAGAGTAGATTAGATTCCATCTGTCTGCATCATAAAAGGAGACCAAACCTGCCTCATAATCCACAAACACCCCCACCCTCTCTGGCTTCTCTTTGAGGGAGAGAACAACAGAAGGACCAGCTAGTGCTTTATACTCATCCCCATTTCTCAGTGCTATTACCCATAGTCCATTCTTAGGTGACAGGGTAATGTCCCCCTTCCTGTTAATGGACTCTCTGGCTACTCCTAAAGCCCATTCAGTCTTCCCACTGACCTGCACCTCGTAGTAAAATCTACCAGAGGTGAACCCCTGCTTTCCAAGGATGCAAACAACACGATCAAAGCGCTTGGGGTTGTCAGGACGACTCTGTGATGAGCCACCATGCCTCACTTGTTTCCCATCAGCTGACAGGATGAGTCGGTCGTGAGCTGTATCAGGATCCAGAATCACATCCACTGCAAGAGAGTAAAACACTTATAGTTGCAAGCAGTGACTATCCAAGCAGGTTTTGTGATCACCCAAACTGGCAAAAGGTTGGATGACTTGACAGCTTCAAAAGCTTCAAGAAAACATTGGCACTTTAGAAAATGTGAGCAAATAGCATTAATAGCATTTCAAATCTTTGGCTTAATAAGTTATTGAGATATCGCAATATGTAACCAACCGAGTTTAAGTATAGGAAATTTGAGATTTTTAGCTGAAGCAGTTCTTGAGATAGTGACATGTGTCAGTTGCAGCACCCCCTATGGATGAATTTTCACAAAATGTGGTTTTCAAATTATTTTGTATTGATTGTGCATATCAAGGTTTGTTATCTTGAAAAATATGGATCTAAACAATCGAAATGTACCTTTTTTGCCTTCTTACAGACAGTGGTTACAAGCACATTGCTATAATTCCAATACACTATGGAACAAAAAGGTTTTCATGGCCATGGCAAGACATACCTGCATACTTTGTTACCTCCATTCCTGTGTTAAAGAAATGAAGAAAATTAATCAGATATGTCCCTCGGTTATAAACTCAGCTTAATACTAGTAAGGAATTTAAATATTAAAATCTACATACATTTTACAAATATTAATATTTAAATGTTACCATCAATATGAATTCAACAACCCCTACAAGGGTGAATCTCACTGAACAAAAAACATCGGTAACACTTTATAATAACCCTCCGTAATAAACCATTTATGAAGCATTTGTTCATAGTTTGTTTATCATTTACAAATCGTTACCCCAACATTTACAAACCTTAGTAATGTATTTGTAAATGAGTAGTAATGTATTTATGAACCTGTTTTCTAATGATCTATAAGAGTTTTTTATAAGGACATTAGTTAGCAGTTTATAAATGAGTATTAATGTATTTACAAACATTTTTCAAATGCTTTTCTAATGATCTATAATATCATATATAAGGACATGAGTAAGCTGTTTTGAAATGAGTACAGATGTGTTTATGAACATGTTTCAAATGATTTTCTAACGATCTAAAAGATCATTTATAAGGACATTAGTAAGCTATTTGTAAACGAGTAGTCATGTGTGTATGAACATTTTTCAAACCATTTTCTAATTATTTATAAGATCATCAATAAGGTATATAATAATGGTCTGCTCACATTTTGTAAATAATTTACAAATGATTAAGCAAGCAAGTTTCAATGAGTTAGTAATGCTTCATAATATCCTTTATAAGGTATGTGCTGATGGTCTGCTCACCATTTATGAGTCATCATGAATAATCTTTGTCATGCATAAGCTATCGTCCAATTCATACGTGAAATAATATATGTGAGCACATGTAACACCTTAGTTTATGCTTAATATAGGTTTTTAGAAACCATTTACTTACCATTAGTAACGTGTTTCGCATGGGTTGATATGAAGTGGGCACTGTCTATACTTTATAAGCATTTACAAATGGCCAGTAACTGAGGAACATACTATAGAAACCATTTACTAACCATTAGTAAAGTGTTTTGCATGGGTTAATATAAAGTTGCCACTGTCTATACTTTATAAGCATTTACAAAAGGCCCGTTACTGAGGAACATACACTATAGAAACCATTTACTTATCATAAGTAAAGTGTTATGCATGGGTTGATATAAAGTTGAGACTGTCTATACTTTATAAGCATTTACAAATGGCCTGTTACTGAGGGACATACCATTAGTCAACACTTCTGCAGCAACAACTCCAAAAATGACCTCAAACGTTAGGTTGTTAAACATATCAATGGCAAAAACACACAACACAGCATCGAGGGAATGGAAATTGAAAAACATTTATTTAAAAAACTACACTAACAATAAATTCACATTTAAACATGCATTCTAATATGCTAAACACAACAGCAACAATGGAACTTTAAATAAGGGGATCAGCTAGTTTTTTTTTCATTTATTGCCAAAAGTTTGCCAGACTCTTTATATGCTTTTAATTTGGTTACAATGCTTTCGTCCCCCTCTATGGCATCCTTACACCTCTGTGTAAAACTAGAGAGCTCCTCCGTGGAGGAAGAGTCGGATGACGCGTCGGAGGAATCAGGCCCTGACTTGGATGAAGCGCTTGAGTTGGTTTTCTGCGACTGACTTTTCTTCGCCTCTGGTGGACTGCCCTTGTCCTTTTTTCTTGCTGCTACAAACAGACAATGACAGAGGATGATTAGTGGAAAATATAGGCATGTGGGTGGCACACTAGTAAGTGTGATGGTCTTTGGAAGATAGTTTTCTGAGTTCAAACAAGAACAGGTCGATACAAACGTACGTGAGGAAATGACTAGTATGAAACCACTAGCGTCAATCAACAAAAACACGAAGAGAGTAATGCTAGCAGGAAAATACAATTATGCACTTACATCATCAGTAACGCATACAGCAACACAATGTTAACTTTATGTACTTAGCATTAGAGATTATAAGCACACGGTATTAGACCATGAGGGCACGTATGGGCTGGCACGAAAAGGTTTCAAGTTCCCAAGTGTATTGTCAAATATGGCAAATTGACTTACTCATAGCCAGTTGTTCCCTCAGGAAGTCGCTCTCAAATAGTCATGTCTTTCAGCATCTCCTGCTGCCAGTCCAATTTCTGCCTGGCCATCTCCAGCTCATGGCGCAGTCTAGTTGACGTCAATTGGGCATTAGGAGCGAGTGTGGTCCTAGCTAAATGTTTGGGGGAAAGAATACAACTTTTCAATAAAAATGTTCACACCGCTAATTTCCAATAATCAGGTTAATCATATGCAAATTCAGCGAGAAGGGAAATAGTTTTGTTAGTCTAAGGTTACTAGCTACGAAGTGTAACAGGTGGAACCAACCATAGGAAAAAGTTATATTAAATGAAATGTATTATTTAATTAAAGCTTCAAACAATTATTTCACACTGAAACACTTTCCACCCTGTTCATGACAATATTCTTAACACAGATACCTGTCCTACTCACCGGTGAGTTCTTCTAACTGAAACAAGGCAAAATAACCAGAACACAAAATATCATTGCCCCGTACCAACATGCACTAAATCCACTGTGTGTTAATAACACTAGCAACATACATTCATAAATGCAATAAACTTATATACATAAATGCAACAAAAGAACGTTTTGTCCATTAAACACATTACACAATCAAAATTCAATGTTTTTCACATTCACTATGCTGTTCGTTGCACTGTTCTGTTCAACGTTTAGTTCAAAATGGTTGAGCCACGGTCATCAAAGTGTATGGAAATGTTCCCAAGATGCATATTACCGTCCCGGACACTTTGCAGCTCATTGACGATGTGGAGTCACAACGGGGAGGGTATTACTTACCACAACATCAATCTGTAGCGTGGGAGAGGGAGGGAGAGAGAGAGAGAGAGAGCAAGCGTGCTCCACGCACATCAGGGGCTGTAGTGGTGGAAACGGCTAGCTGTCCTCGTTCGTTGGCATGGTGTAGTCTCCGATGTTGGCGACGAGCTAGTTTCTAAATATTAATACACTTTGCTAGCTAGCGAGGACATTCCGCCTCACACTACAACGTGCTATACTTCTTAGCAGTAACACCGGGCGATCTTCAGAGCTGGTGATGTAAATTCTTGCTTCCTCCACACGACCACTCTACCGTAGTTCATCTGTAACATCCGTAACACGGACACTAACAGACCTAACAGACCTAACAAACTTCGAGCTAAACTTGCAATTAACTGACTTATCCTACCGTCACTCTTTCTCAATCACATGTGAGCTATCCGGGCGCCGCCATCTTCTCTCTTACATTCTCCGTTTGCCCCTTGTCCCGCCCTCTCCGCTCTCTCCATTGGCCCCTGAGATAACTTTGGGATATCAATCTCTGTTCCACACCCAATAGCACCACAGAACTTGACCATAGGTCCAGCCAATCAGTGACTGGAAAGTTGGTGCACTGGCCAATGGAGTGAGCGGAGAGGGCGGGACAAGGGGCAGACGGAGAATGTTAAGAGAGAAGATGGCGGCGCCCGGATAGCTCACATGTGATTGAGAAAGAGTGACGGTAGGATAAGTCAGTTAATTGCAAGTTTAACTCCAAGTTTGTAAGGTCTGTTAGTGTCCGTGTTACGGATGAACTACGGTAGAGTGGCCGTGTGGAGGAAGCAAGAATTCACATCACCAGCTCTGAAGATCGCCCGGTGTTACTGCTAAGAAGTATAGCACGTTGTAGTGTGAGGTGGAATGTCCTCGCTAGCTAGCAAAGTGTATTAATATTTAGAAACTAGCTCGTCGCCAACATCGGAGACTACACCACGCCAACGAACGAGGACAGCTAGCCGTTTCCACTACTACAGCCCCTGATGTGCGTGGAGCACACTTGCTATCTCTCTCTCTCTCTCTCTCCCTCCCTCCCTCCCTCTCCCACGCTACTGATTGATGTTGTTGAGCTGCAAAGTGTCCGGGACGGTAATATGCATCTTGGGAACATTTCCATACACTTTGATGACCGTGGCTCAACCATTTTGAACTAAACGTTGAACAGAACAGTGCAACGAACAGCATAGTGAATGTGAAAAACATTGAATTTTGATTGGGTAATGTGTTTAATGGACAAAACGTTCTTTTGTTGCATTTATGTATATAAGTTTATTGCATTTATGAATGTATGTTGCTAGTGTTATTAACACACAGTGGATTTAGTGCATGTTGGTACGGGGCAATGATATTTTGTGTTCTGGTTATTGTGCCTTTTGTTTCAGTTAGAAGAACTCACCGGTGAGTAGGACAGGTATCTGTGTTAAGAATATTGTCATGAACAGGGTGGAAAGTGTTTCAGTGTGAAATAATTGTTTGAAGCTTTAATTAAATAATACATTTCATTTAATATAACTCTTTCCTATGGTTGGTTCCACCTGTTACACTTCGTAGCTAGTAACTTTAGACTAACAAAACTATTTCCCTTCTCGCTGAATTTGCATATGATTAACCTGATTATTGGAAATTAGCGGTGTGAACATTTTTATTGAAAAGTTGTATTCTTTCCCCCAAACATTTAGCTAGGACCACACTCGCTCCTAATGCCCAATTGACGTCAACTAGACTGCGCCATGAGCTGGAGATGGCCAGGCAGAAATTGGACTGGCAGCAGGAGATGCTGAAAGACATGACTATTTGAGAGCGACTTCCTGAGGGAACAACTGGCTATGAGTAAGTCAATTTGCCATATTTGACAATACACTTGGGAACTTGAAACCTTTTCGTGCCAGCCCATACGTGCCCTCATGGTCTAATACCGTGTGCTTATAATCTCTAATGCTAAGTACATAAAGTTAACATTGTGTTGCCGTATGCGTTACTGATGATGTAAGTGCATAATTGTATTTTCCTGCTAGCATTACTCTCCGTGTTTTTGTTGATTGACACTAGTGGTTTCATACTAGTCATTTCCTCACGTACGTTTGCATCGACCTGTTCTAGTTTGAACTCAGAAAACTATCTTCCAAAGACCATCACACTTACTAGTGTGCCACCCACATGCCTATATTTTCCACTAATCATCCTCTGTCATTGTCTGTTTGTAGCAGCAAGAAAAAAGGACAAGGGCAGTCCACCAGAGGCGAAGAAAAGTCAGTCGCAGAAAACCGACTCAAGCGCTTCATCTAAGTCAGGGCCTGATTCCTCCGACGCGTCATCCGACTCTTCTTCCGACTCTTCCTCCACGGAGGAGCTCTCTAGTTTTACACAGAGGTGTAAGGATGCCATAGAGGGGGACGAAAGCATTGTAACCAAATTAAAAGCATATAAAGAGTCTGGCAAACTTTTGGCAATAAATAAAAAAAAAAACTAGCTGATCCCCTTATTTAAAGTTCCATTGTTGCTGTTGTGTTTAGCATATTAGAATGCATGTTTAAATGTGAATTTATTGTTAGTGTAGTTTTTTAAATAAATGTTTTCCAATTTTCCATTCCCTCGATGCTGTGTTGTGTGTTTTTGCCATTGATATGTTTAACCATCTAACGTTTGAGGTCATTTTTGGAGTTGTTGCTGCAGAAGTGTTGACTAATGGTATGTCCCTCAGTAACAGGCCATTTGTAAATGCTTATAAAGTATAGACAGTCTCAACTTTATATCAACCCATGCATAACACTTTACTAATGATAAGTAAATGGTTTCTATAGTGTATGTTCCTCAGTAACGGGCCTTTTGTAAATGCTTATAAAGTATAGACAGTGGCAACTTTATATTAACCCATGCAAAACACTTTACTAATGGTTAGTAAATGATTTCTATAGTATGTTCCTCAGTTACTGGCCATTTGTAAATGCGTATAAAGTATAGACAGTGCCCACTTCATATCAACCCATGCGAAACACGTTACTAATGGTAAGTAAATGGTTTCTAAAAACCTATATTAAGCATAAACTAAGGTGTTACATGTGCTCACATATATTATTTCACGTATGAATTGGACGATAGCTTATGCATGACAAAGATTATTCATGATGACTCATAAATGGTGAGCAGACCATCAGCACATACCTTATAAAGGCTATTATGAAGCATTACTAACTCATTGAAACTTGCTTGCTTAATCATTTGTAAATTATTTACAAAATGTGAGCAGACCATTATTATATACCTTATTGATGATCTTATAAATAATTAGAAAATGGTTTGAAAAATGTTCATACACACATGACTACTCGTTTACAAATAGCTTACTAATGTCCTTATAAATGATCTTTTAGATCGTTAGAAAATCATTTGAAACATGTTCATAAACACATCTGTACTCATTTCAAAACAGCTTACTCATGTCCTTATATATGATATTATAGATCATTAGAAAAGCATTTGAAAAATGTTTGTAAATACATTAATACTCATTTATAAATTGCTAACTAATGTCCTTATAAAAAACTCTTATAGATCATTAGAAAACAGGTTCATAAATACATTACTACTCATTTACAAATACATTACTAAGGTTTGTAAATGTTGGGGTAACGATTTGTAAATGATAAACAAACTATGAACAAATGCTTCATAAATGGTTTATTACGGAGGGTTATTATAAAGTGTTACCAAAACATCTTTATAGTGGCTAACATAACATCCTTACCACAGTGATCTGTCTTTGTATCTGGATTG
>NC_137924.1:4562682-4570182 GCF_963457725.1 Sprattus sprattus | reverse complement strand
CTGCAGACAGGCTTTACAGAAGCTGTGACTACATGACAGAAGAACTGGGTCCTTGAAGATGTCAGTGCACACAGGACAGGATAAATCCTCCTCTAGTTTCGAAGCCATTTTCCAAGAATAAATATAAATCTTTTTTTAAGTATCCCTCTCGTTGTTTTTCCACCAAACTTTACTTTCACTTTCACGAGTTTGAAAATCCAGTCCGTTTCTGAGTCCTATTTTTGTATGCAAGCATTGCAACCTCTCCAACGTGTTTTTGCAATCAACTATGTCCAGTTTGAGTGTTTTTAAATTAGTTTCTAACCTGCTAGAACATTTGTAGAGGTGTAACGTGGAACAAAGCTGCCGTCTGTCACAGAGCTACACTTCCTCTATAAAGCTGTCAGTGTTTGCTCCTCCCATTTTCTCTCTGACACTCTCCACACAACACCTCCCTTTCCCTCCCTCTGTGTTTGCAGAATTCCTCTGGACAGTAAAAGGTCGTAAACGGTATTATTGACTTAATTATACACACGGAGGCTATCGCGCGAAGTTGAAATGGCAACGGCAAAGATAAATGGCAGAACGCGACGCCTGAAATATGTTTGTAAATGTAAGGCTTGTTGGACAGAGGAGTTTCAATTCATATCGAACAGTCATCTTGAAAATAATCATGCTTTTCGCAAAGCTTGTAATGATTTCAACATTGGGCACGGCGGTAAGAATGACGTCTCCGTCTCACAAAATATTCGTGCTGCCGAGGCACAAAAGGGCAATATCGAATTGTATCACTAAGGGACAGGCCGAACAAGAGTGCTGCAGGTCGAACTGAAAATGGCAATGTTCAACAACATCTCGTTGTCCTTTTGTGATGACTATTCAGCCAGATTCTGGGGCCTTGTTGGGAAAGATGAGCGTTTCAGTCAGCTGGCTAGGCTGATGAAGGCATTACTTTGCATTCCACATAGCAATGCCTCCTCAGAGAGTACTCTCAGTATGGTTTTAAAACATTATTACAAAGAATAGAACAAATTTGAACAACAGTACTTTGTACTCTCTCTTGTCTTGCAAAATGAACTATACTAAGCCTCCTTCAAAGTACACCCCATGTAAGAAAACACAAAGGACAGCCAAGTCAGCCACCTACATATACAATACTACAAAATAGTAGTTTTAAATTATAATGAATATCCTGAGACCTGTGCCAGGCTTTCATCATTTGTTTATGTGATGTTCATATGAATGACTTTGTTGTAATACAAAATGTCATGATTGAATAATAAGTTATTGTAATAGCTGTTATAATAATAAATAAGTGATTGTGAATAAATACATTGTGAATACATACATAATAATAAATAAATACATAAATATATTTGTTTTGTTAATACAAACAGTTATTGTGTATTTATTTATATACTGAAGACTACTTAATACGTTGTGTATAAATACTTATATGCACAATATCCCTCAAAACCAACATTTGCCTGCCTCTGCCATCCATGCCCCCCTCAAAACTCCCCACCCACCCCCGCCGAAATCTCCCAGATTTTACTACTCAAAGGTTTGCAGGTATGCTTCAGACCCTTGTGAATAAAATGAGTACACACTATGTGTTTCCATATAACTATTTTGAGAAATGTTTCTTCATGTTTTCATGTGTTACCTCTTAAGATTCCACATCACACAGAACAGGTCAGCTCCTCTTCAAAGCCATTTTGTCTTCAGACTCTCTCCTCTTCAAAGCCATTTTGTCTTGAGACTCTCTCTTTGAAGGCTGTTTCACCAGTACGTCCAAACTCATGGGGTTCAGATAAACATATTAAGAGCATCTAGTAAAGGACAGAGAATGAACCTGTCACTCAACTTCACCTCCTGCTCTGAGGCCAGTGACGGAGTGAAGATCATTATTAATGTCTGATGATTCCTGGTCCTTCATCTTTTCATATTAAGTTGAAGAATCCCTGCATGTGTGTGTGTGGTCTCCTGCGCAACTTTATGTCCTCATTATATCTGTGTATATCTTGTCCCTGATCAGAATACAATATTTTCTGGGAGTGTGTGTGTGTGTGTGTTTCAGAACAGAATATTTCTGGGAGTGTGACGGTGTGTGTTTCAGAATAGAAAATGTCTGGGATAGTGCATTCGTGTGTGTGTGTGTGTGTGTGTGTGTGTGTGTTTGAGTCAATGTGTGTGTGTGTTCTAGTCAGTGTGTGCGTGTTTCAGTCAACTGAGACTTTCTCAGTTTTAGTCGCAGAAGCCGGTGAATCTTTATGCTCTTCCTCCCCTGATGCCCATCATCGTAAATAAAACCTAGTTCCTGATTTTTTTACCACTGTCTGACTGAGTCTCTATATTTATCTGTGGTACAAAATTATTATTATCACCAGTCAGTTACAGGAGGGAGGGATTCTGATTGGTCAGCATTAGTTGCCAGACCAGTTCCACTGTCTCTGAAGTTCAGGTAAGAGAATGTGGGTGTGAACTGTACCTGCCGGAGACACAGAGACTGACCCCAGATCAGTGGATATGAAAAAGAACACGCAAACACACTCTCAGCCCTTCCTCCTCTGTTATATGATGCAATGGAGCTTAATCTGTGTAGATTAGGTTAGATTCAACTTTATTGTCTGAGACAACGAGTACTAAGACCACAAAATGCAGTTAGCATCTAACCAGAAGTGCAAAAAGTAGAAGAGTGCAGAGTATGTGCATATGAATAATGGTAATATTAAAATAAATAAATAGGACACATACAGTATGATATAAGATACAGTATATAGGGTATGTGCCAGAGATGGGCAGTATTTCAATTACTTGTATTTGAAATACTAGTTAATTTGCTTTTGAGTATTTTGTAATTTGTATTTGATAGGGCTGATAAAAAATCAAAAGTAATTTGTATCAAAATACTTTAGAGTGGAGTAATTTGGTATTTAAAATACTCAAATTACTTTCCAGTGTTTAGGCAGAAGGAGATTTTTTTCTGTCAGATTCTACCACAAGATCATCTGATCTGCCTCTGAATGTCATTGTCGAATCAGTCAATTTGCCAAAAGTGTTGCTTCTTATGGCCCGCCCCTAGAAAAGGAAATCACCCCAGATCTCTCTCATTGACTCTTATGTTAAATCAATTTTTTTCACAAAACAGGGTTGTGGTCGTAAACTTCGAAAGCTGTCTTGATCCTTGTCAATTTATCTTCATTAGTACACCGACTTAAAGGAGGTTCTTTCATAGAGCGAATCCAGTTGTTGCACTGAACGTTAGACATTTGGACACAATGTGACTTGATGAAAGCTGTGTGATGTCCTTATACGCAATTAGAGCTAAGGTCAGGGACGCGATCTGGCCCTCCGTGCCTGGGCGAGTCTCTCCACTTTGTGAATGAGGCGCACCTCACCTAGGACGCGATCTGGCATTCCGCGCCGCATTGCATAGAGGCAGGGGCGCAGGCGCACATGAGACTCTTATTAAAGATCTTAGCCTACTATAAACGTTGTTGAGACTCTTACTAAAGATCTTACTCATTCTCACAGAGACAAAACAAATAGCTACACGGTCATTTATCTGTGTGGTGTCACATGTGTGCGCCAGTGTTGTCAATCACATGCGGGCGCCACTGTTGTCAAAGATAATCTGTAACTTGTGGAAGTTGTATTGTTAAACGGTGAGTACTTTGGTAGATTAAAGTGTAAACTTTGAATACAAATGCTAGTACAACTTCTATACGTTATCTGTAAGGTTGTGAGTGTGCAGTGGTAATGGAGTTGGATTCGTAAAACGTATTTTAGGAGATAAATGACATTGCTTGACGTGTAGCTATTTGTCTCTGTTTTGTTACCGACTTTCAACCTAATAAAAATCTCAACAACGTTTATAGTAGGCTAAGATCTTTAAAAAGAGTCTCATCGGCACGGAGTGCCAGATCGCGTCCTAGGTGAGGCGCGCCTCATTCACAAAGTGGAGCGTCTCGCCCAGGCGCAGAGTGCCAGATCGCGTCCTAGGTGAGGCGCGCCTCATTCACAAAGTGGAGCGTCTCGCCCAGGCGCAGAGTGCCAGATCGCGTCCTAGGTGAGGCGCGCCTCATTCACAAAGTGGAGAGTCTCTACCAGGCGCGGAGTGCCAGATCGCGTCCTAGTCCTTACCTGGCAATTACGTATGACGAAAGCACGGTGGGGATAGCCCTCCCGGAAGCCATAGAGATTGCAATGAGAGCCCTGTGGCGGCGGTTACAAACATGAAAAAAAGGATACGGAACCACTGTCATGGGCCCGTCATAATAGCCTGCACCTGGCCCCGTGGTTACTACGTTACGCCACTGATTAGCCCAAACCTGAATGTTCTACCAAATAGTGAGAAAACTGAAAAATCTGAAAAAGTATTTCCTGTATTTTAAAAATACAAAATACATGTATTGTATTTTGTTACATTTTCTGGCAACAGTATTTTGTATTTTATTTTGATACATTTATTTGAGGGGTATTTTGTATTTAGTATCAACATACATTTTGATGTATTTTTGCCCATCTCTGGTATGTGCAGTAAGAACATGAACAGCAATAGTGGTGATTAGTGCAGATGTGATATAGGCTTATTATGGTATGTAAAGTGCAGGTGCACAGGTGAAGGTAGCAGTAGAAGTTATAAATCAGGTAAGAGGCATGATATGATATGAATACGATCAATATGGACAACATATATTGTAGATAAATAGATATAAATATGATTACACTATAGGTGAGAAATGTAGTTATAAAACAAGCTAGTGCAAATGTTCAGTCGCTGGGTAGAAGGGGGGAATGCAGTCACTGGAGGAAGGTGTGTGAGGGGGTAGCCAGGGGGGCTATCACTGTGGTGCAGGGTTCAGCAAGGTGACAGCCGCCGGGGAGAAGCTGTTCCTGAGCCTGCTGGTCCGGGAGTGGAGGGCCCTGTAGCGCCGCCCCAACTAAATGTAGTAGTGAGTTCTTCAAAATGCACTGATTAAATGATCTGAACCATAAACACAGCTTCATGAATATAAAATGAACAAAAATGTGTGAAATATCAAGTGTAAGTAATGTCAGTGGCGGTGTAAGAGACTATTGTTATTGTTCATAAGTTCTCTTCATGAAGAGCTCTGTGGTAGACGATCAGACTTATTTCTCATGTGATTAACTGGACTGTGTGGCAGAGAACAAGACACGCAAGACATTCAAGAAGACATGCACTGGGCTCTGGAGTAATAACATCTTGAACTCATATTCACACGTTTCTGCAATTCTGTACGACCACATGACATCCATGACATCCTTTACCCTACATACTAATTATATTAAAAGTTATTGAGATTTGTTTTTCAAATAAATAATTAGTTTTGTTTCTGGTCAATAATGAAAGGGCCTTTGAGATGAATGTACAAGACTCCTTGTATAATGATGGATTTGATGAATATTTTCAATTTGTTCAAGACATTGTTAAACACAGAAAATACTAATAGCCCTGAGAGTCTCATCCATGAGATACGCTAGTTGTAAGTTTGTTTAATTTATATTTTATTGTGAATATTCTTTATTTTTGACACAAACAAGTAGAACAACATCATTAAAATTAGGCTTCAAAATCTTAAATTATACATAATGGTCATAATGACAATTATTTGCATCTTTAGAAATCAAATTTTGGCAAAAAGCATTATTAACAGTTCTGTCAGGCCGGTCAATTCTGTAACCATGTTGCGAACACTATATGAGGGTTAAACAGTATGGCTCCAATTTGAGATGCTTGTTGTTCAGACATACACTGCTGACTCCTGAGTATATTCATGTGCTTTTTTACAGCTCTTTACTGGACTAAAGCCAGATTGCTGCATCAACCACAAGAAACATTCCTGAAAGGTACTATTTTTTGAACACAATTCCTTTTCTCCCATATCATTCAAAGCTGTCTAAAAAACTAAAATCACACAATGGATTAAAGCCCTGATCTGATCAGACTTATGAAGCTGAGCAGCTCAACTGTTTCAGCACCTCAGTGGGATTTTAACAGATTATACGTCAACTGAAGGATGGAAACATTTAGCCAACATCAGCGTACCTTTAGAAAATAAAAAAAAAACTTGTTTAGGAATTTCATTTAGATTTCTGTCAAAGATGTTTACTGTTAAATTTGTAATATTTACATAATTTAGATCACATGACACCTGTGGGATTTCCTTAAGGCAACGAACAAAACAACCAATTAGTCAGAGTGCAAAAGGAAATTACATTATCTTTTTTACAATCATCTCTTGCTGTGCTGCTCTACTGTTACTGAAGCTCTCACTGGTAACATCCTCAGAGGAGAGATATTACAGCCACTAGCAAAGTATGGAGACACTCTCTCAGTGAAAGTGTGTGTGAGAGTGTGTAGGTGTGTGTTATTATCAGGGTCAGAGAATGACAGCTCTCCTCTGTCCCAGTCCAGCTGCACTCTGATCCTCTGGAGTTTCTGCTTCACTGTGAGGAGAGTCTCAGGCTGTGGTGGAGAATATGCTCTATATTTACCATCTTGATAATACACATAACACCGTCCACTCTTGGACTTATACTCTCCCTTCCTCTGATGAGACTCTGTCATCACACCCACACCCCACCATGTGTTCTCCCCAACCTCCACATCCCAGCAGTGAGTCCCTGAGTTAAAGCCCTCAGAGCCCAGGACAGTGGTATACTTATCAAATCTCTCTGGGTTATCAGGAAGCAGCTGTCTCTCATCACCCCGTCTCACACTGGTCAGATCCTCAGACAGGATGTGCCATGGGTTTGCAGTGTTGGGATCCAGAGTCACAGGAGCTGCAGAGTGGGAAACACAAATGGTTTAGGTGGAAAGAGCACACAAAAAAAGACACATACACATATACAAACTAGAGGTCATTATCTGTATCTGTATTTGTATTTGTTAAACCAACAAAATGATCTGTCTTCGTGTCTGTTGTTGGATAGAAGGCCAGAAGTGGGCGTGGCTTTGACCAGAAGTCATGTTAAATTAGACACATGTATTTTTAGTCTAGTAGTATACTATAGTCATTTTAGTCTTTTCATTGGTAATGCAATCGGTGTGTTTTCAAAGCATCACATAGATCCATCGACCCCTCTGTTTGTGTGTGTGTGTGTAGGCAGTCTGCATATATGGAGAAGGCGCTGCCATCTCTACCCCTGATATGACTTTTTATTCATCTCCTGATTCACTTGGTTGTAAATACTTGCACAGTGTTTGTGTTTTTGTGTGAAACATAATAGGCTCTTTACTAATATTTGGATGCTGTGGTGTTGTATCAGTATTGGTCATTCCAAATAAATGAATCAAATGTGTGTGTGTGTGTGTGTGTCTGTGTGTGTGTGTGTGTGTGTGTGTGTGTATGTGTGTGCCTGTGTGTGTCTGTGTGTGTGTGTGTGTGTGTGTGTGTGTGTTTATGTGTACCTGCTGAACTTATGAGAGAAGAAGCAAAGACACTCTGAGCTGTAGTAGGGCACATATATGGGTGTGTGTGTATGTGTGTGTGT
>NC_137924.1:4552682-4560182 GCF_963457725.1 Sprattus sprattus | reverse complement strand
TAGGCACCATAGGTGTGAAGACCGGTCCCAAGTACGAGTATAAATTGTAGTCCATCTTGTCGTTCGAAATGGCCACCATAGGGGTGAAGACTGGCCACCAGTAGTAGTATAAATCGCAATAAATTCATGCCGTAGTTCTTAGAGATTGAGCTTAGTGTTTATTTATTTATTCACTTACATTTGCAGTGTTCATGTCATTCACAATCAGTCTCTTAGCAGACGCGGCCTTTGTCCAAAGTGACGTACAAGGGAGAGAACAGTCAAGCTACGAGCCATATAGACCTAGTGTAACAATAAACACTACCTCGTATAATTATGACTATAAATGTGAAACGTAATTGTTAATGATACACATATTCTCGTATTTATTATTATCATAATTATTTTAATCCGAGGATGTCTGTAGAGTTGACGTGAATGCAATCACCAACGGGTTCTCACAAATTCGCCCGTTAACCCTTTTACTGTAATACGGAGTTTTTTCAAATGTCATTCCTCAACGCGATTCCTGAAATAACCACAAGATGGCCCGTGGAATCGCATTTGAGAAGATTACGGCAGAGTTACGACTGCTATTTCGAGTTCTGAAAGTTGTCTGAAGTTCAGAAGAAAGCACAGAAGAAAAAAATAACGAGAATGCAAATGTTTTCATAAATGTTTCCGAAGTGGAGTTCCTTCTGAAATCCTTCGGAAAGTCTTCCCAACTGCTGTCGAGAATGAGGCCCATTATTCCCAAAACAGAAATGAGTTGAACACAGTCCCGTTGAAGTCTTTTCAAAACAGTAAGGTGAGAAAAAAGGTAATGTGTGAGGTGTACCGGTATCTTGTTGTCAAAGCATTAAAACAGGCTGCATTACCACACACCCTGGCACATCCATAGCAATAGAAAATGACGTTTCCCTCCATCATTCTAAATCCTCCGTTTATCGACATGTGAGAGCGGTAGAGTTCACTGGGAGAACAGTTCACTGGAGCGTCCTTAATAATACTCTTCACTTTTCTTTAGATTTCTTTTGGAGGTTCTTTTTGCTCTTATTTATGTAAAGCACATTGAATTGCCTGAATTGTGTATGAAATATAAATATACTTGCGTCGATTCGTCCATCTGTCTGTCTGTCTCTATGTGAGTGTGTGTGTTTTGTGTTTGAAAGGGATGTATACACTTACTGTATTGGACATTCTCCTGCATCTTCTCCCAGACTCTGAACTTCAGGTTGCCCAGGTGTTTTGCCACATTGATCAGAGCTCCTGAAACCCTCTCTGGGTCCTGCAGTGTGCACTGGGCTCTGGAATAACATTCAGGAGTCAGTGCTGCTGTGGGTTTGGGTTCAGAACCACAGAGAAGAGAGAGACAGGAGGCAGACCACTCACCTTTCCACTGTGCTCTTGTAGTTCTGTGAAATGATGAAGGAAAACATTTATTTCAATATGATTGGTATGAAAAAGTTGCATAATAAACCTTTATTTACTCATGCTCTCTCTACTTCCCTGTAAGCTTACACACCTCATCTCCTCTAACCCCCCCCCCCCCCCCCCCCCCCCCCCCACACACACACACATACATACATACACACACACTCTCTAACCTTCAGCAACTGATACATGTCATCAAGAGTTTTTTAATGCAGTTGCAGTTTTACACATAGAGGACATTGGAAGAGGAAGACCCAGATAAACACATCTTCAGTCAACTGTGGCTGAGTGTGAGTGTGTCTGAGTGTAAGTGAGTGTGATTGAGTGTGGCTGAATATGAGTGATGGTGATTGGCCAGAGCTGAGTTTCTCCACAGGTAATTTGGGAAGTCAGTAACAGCTGAGTTCAGGACATCTTTTCAGGTGACATTTCCACAAACACGCTGTTACTTGTTATTGTTGAAAGTGTGGAATTGTCTTCACATTTAAAGATGATTAGGTTGCACTACCTTTGGTATGTTGTAGAGATTGTAAAAGCTCTTGCTGATCCTGCAATCTGAACCAAGATGTTCAGCTGATTTGGTATTTGATTTGTTTAGGGAAATGCAGGTTGTCTGTTTAATACCACCCCTGGTTATTTGGATTCTATCGCGCTATTTAGCTGTTTCTGATTGGACGAGAGACGTTTCATGCTATAGGTTATTTGTCAACATACCAACAGTTTGGGACTTTTCACAGCTAATAATAAATCACTCCGCGATGAAACATTCGCGTTGATTATAACCGTTAATTCAAAGTTCTTAAAATTCCAAACCAAGACGTTGACAATGGAACAATTTTTTGTTGCGGAGAAACAATGGCGAAATAAACAATTTTTAATCAATAACTTCGTGTTGAAATGTCAATTTGTTGACTGCAGAATTGTTTTATAAAAGCAATATAGCACTCATGGGAGTGGGGTAGGTAAAGGATAATCCCACGGGTGTTGTTGCCTACGCCACTCAGCCTGCGTCCTCGGTGGCTACGGCCAAACACCACCCGTGGGATTATCCCTTACCTACCCCACTCCCACTCGTGCAATATTGCTTAAATATACCACCGTCACTTTTCATAGGTTTCACAGTGTGAATGTTCACTCCATGCATGCTACTTTCACTACAACTATGTTATTTTCTATGTTTCTATGTTCCACCTGTACCTTACTGTATGTAGCTAGAGGGGACATCTTTCTGTTGTGTTCTGCCATCCAGTGGACAATAAGGTATTGTTTGGCTTTGCCAGCTAACAGCAAATTGATACAATTGTCTTGCTTAATGAACCTACTGAATGGGTCACCTTAATCATTATCAAAAAAAAATTGCCCCCCCTGAGAATTTTTTCAGGAGCCACCACTGGTTGGCAGGTCACATCAAAGACAAACACATACACCACACACACACACACACACACACACACACACACACACACACACACACACACACACACACACACACACACACACACACACTCACACACACACAGAGATATAGACACACACACACACACACACACACACACACACACACAGACACAAGGTCGGTAGATGGCTCTTACTTCTAGAAATGTGATGTCATCAGCTTCCATCTCCTTTTCTATGGCTCTGATTTTGTCTGAAAGAGATGAGATATCTCTGCTCATCTTCTCAATCTTCTCTTTCATCATCTGACTTTTCTGCTCCTCTTCCTCCCTCAGTACAGCTATCCTGGTTGCCTCTTCATCTCGTAGAAACTGGTGAAGGTCCCAAAACTCCTTCTGGATCTGCCTCTCTGTGTGTTTGGCCTGAGTCTGGGTAAAAACAAGTCATATCAACCTAATTACTTCAAGATAGTGTCTTTCATACTTTAAATATTCTGAAATCATCACGTGACAACTAACATTATAAAAGTAACATAATGTGAGCTCACTTACAAAGTATATAAAACATTTGAATCCTTGAAATGCAATTAATATATCATTTTTTTTTTTTTTTACACATGCTTTCTGAAACTTACGCCATGTGCTAGCATGTTCTGACAACACCAAGGAGGTATACCCATAGACATACCGTATATACCGATCTAT
The DNA here is from genome assembly GCF_963457725.1 of Sprattus sprattus. Taxonomy (NCBI): domain Eukaryota; kingdom Metazoa; phylum Chordata; class Actinopteri; order Clupeiformes; family Clupeidae; genus Sprattus; species Sprattus sprattus. The sequence continues at coordinate 4,556,670 of NC_137924.1, read as the reverse complement.
ATATGTCTATGGGTGTACCCCTTCCTCTTTCAATTTTTGGATCATTTTACCCTTATGTTAGATTAATTTTTTTATGTCAAAATATTGGTTGGAGGTATAGAAGGGGGCACAAAAAAAAAAAAAATATATATATATGTATATAATTGATTTTAAAAGAATTTTGCTGAGGGGCGCTCTAGGCAACCTCCTAGTTCGCCTGTAGGAAAGACCGGCCCTGACTGTAATCAACTCCTCTAGTTAAAGACAGTAATTAATTCCTCTAGTTAAAGACTGTAATCAACTCCACTAGTTAAAGACAGTAATTAACTCCTCTAGTTAAAGACTGTAATCAACTCCACTAGTTAAAGACTGTAATCAACTCCTCTAGTTAAAGACTGTAATCAACTCCTCTATTACTGTAACATTCAATATAGATTTAACTCCAGCAGTGAGTATTTCTTACACTAATGTTGGTTAAAGTTGAAGTTGATATTGTCCTAATGTTAAAGTAACACTATACAACAATTTGACACTTTTTGAGGTATGGTTTTAATGAAAACTAGTTTTGGTACCATCCTCAAATTAATTTTGATAGCATATGATCATGTGAAAGACAGATAAACTCCTGTGTCTTGCCCACTAACCATCCAGGATATGCCCTATGTAGTTGTGTGTAACGGGCTGTTACACCCTGCAAAAATTGAAGAAAAGCTTTCACATGCATGCCTTTTCCAGCTAAACTGCCAAAAGACACCAGTTAGTGTGTTGGCAAGCGTCTATCAGTGTCAGCTGAGATGATGGTGGGGTTTGCAAGGTTTTTTGCATGCCTTTTAGGTAGTTAGCCTACTAGTTTTGGAAGAAAACTCCGTATTGCTGCTTTAACTAACATGATTCAGTTGTCATTAAAGTCTACATATTCTATTACTCATCATGAACAAACCATAAGCTTTAGCATTTAACATTCATGTGGATTCTAAATACTAAGGTTAATTGTTTGTGGAAATTAGTGACCTAAATAATGTTAGTTATTGGAGTTGGTGTAAAAATGCTAAACAAAACCGGGACTTCAGACAAAGTAATGAGTGTGGGTTCCATATACAGTTCATAGAGATATCACAGTACACCTGGCATCATATCACACTCACCTTAATATACTCAGCTGTTTGGTAACAGGTTTCTTTAGCCTTCTCAAAGTCCTTCTGCTTCTCACGCAGTTTGACCATGAGTTCCTCCTGAAATGAATGGATGACTTTAATGTGGAGTATTTCTGTACTGTAGCCTGCTCTATCCCTACTACCAGATTATAATAGCTACAGACCTGAGCAGGCCTATGTTACTCACACACTCAATGTCAGGTGAACGAGACTGGAAGAATTGTGCCGAGTGTGTGTGTGAGTGCATGCGAGTTTGTGTGTGTGTGTGTGTGAGTGCATGCAAGTGTTTGTGTTTGTGTTTGTGTCTGAGCCTAACATGAACACCTGTCTGTTCACATAATCTTAAGGACATAGTATGTATGTATACACATGAGAGATATCCTGGAACAGAGGGGAGTAAACTCCTAGGTGAGACACATTGTTATGACCCTGGCAGGTCCATTCACACCCTGTAATATTGGCCTGATCTCTGCCTGCTTCTCCCAATCTCTCTCTGTCTCTGGGGACAGTTCTATCCTTGATTGGCAAAAGCCCTGACCAGCCGGCAGTCAAGGCTGCTCTGGTCTTCCCGCTTTTTGGATGTTCATTCTCCGTTGTCTTTTGTTTTGTTATACCTCTAGACAGACGTTGCATTCTGATATGCACCACACTTTTGCCCTCTTCATTTTTTTAAATAATCTTTATCATTTAATAAATGTACTTTTATTGTTAGCAAAAACTGTGTGGCCTCCCCTTCATATTCACGCATTGAGTCGTGCATGTAACTCACATGAACATAAAAGCATGACGTTATCTGGACAGCAGTAATGGTGGCAAACTGGCAGTATTTCAGAAACAAACAGCATACAGTGTGTGACATGAGTGTAAACAAAATGTTGGCTGGGAGAATATAAGGGTAAAGGTGAAGGAACCTGTAAAGCTTCATATTTAGACCAAAGAACCTACCTTTACATTAATTGCTGCTTCACTGATAGGACGGATGTTGTGATCTTGGTGTAATTTTGAGCCTCGACACATCAGGCACACCAGCTGCTGATCCTCTTGACAGAAGAACTCAAGTTTTCTTTTGTGCAGACGGCAAGACGCGTGTTGCCAGTCTTGTAAGTAAGTCTCACACAGGTTCTTTAAAGCCAGATTTGGGGGTAGCCAACCCTTTGATGACTTTCTCCTGCAGACTGGACATTCTCTGGATCCTTTGGTTTCCCAGAACTGCTGCAGACAGACTTTACAGACGCTGTGACTACATGTCATAATAACAGGATCCTTGAAGATATCACAACACACCGGACAGGAAAGATCCTCTTCTAGCCTGGCTGCCATTCTCTCCTTCACGCACACAAAACTTTCACCGGAGTTAGAAAAAGAATTGGAGTCGTCTCCAAACTCTGTATTTTAAGATTTAACGAAGTAAGATTTCTTCTTGTTTGAAAACCGTCTTCAAACACGAGGATCAGCCTACTACACACGTCCCTGTTCTTTCAGCTGGTTGAAAAACTTTACTTTCATTTTCAAAAAGTCAAAATCCAGTCAGTCTTTAAGGCATCTCAATTTGTAACTCTTCAATCTGTTAGCAGGTCAACCTCTCCAACTTGTTTTTGAAAACAAAACACAAGTAGTTGTGGTATTTCTTTCCCAAATGTTAATTTACGCACTCGTAATGCCGAACAGGACAGCCGCCTGTCACTGAGCTTTACTTCCTCCTTCAAAAAAGGAGAGGCAGGGGGAGGGTCTGGGAGAGCATGGAGCTGATTGGTCAAAACTACATGTCAGTGTTTTTCCTCCACTATCCACAGAAATGTTGTTCTGATCTCATTCGTACTGCAGAACTGTTCCTTCACAGACACACATGACACCTCCAGTGTACACACTCTCAGCCCATCACTGTGTCTGATTTTCAGTGACATTATCAAAGGGAAACGTCTGTATTCTTTAACCTGGGCCCACTAAAAGCTGAAATTATTACTTAATCATTACATTATTGCTTATGTGTAGTTACTAGTTACCAATGACTGGATATGTAAGTATCTATAGGTATATACTGTATATGCAGTCATTGGAAGGTACTTGTACTGGGGGTTACATATCACAGAGAGAAGAAATCAAGTACTCTCTGTGAGTCCATGTGAGTGTCCTTATTGCAGTCGTATTATCGTGTATGCTCAGCTCTGTTATATATTAACCCATAGATACAGACAAGCCTAGGCTGGAACCATAAACATTTAGTTCAGAGTCTTCTCTACCACAGGCAGTGACTGGTAGTCAGACAGCATAAGGATTTCCAGAAGATGTGTGTCAACATTTAAAAGCTTGTGTTATGTCTGTTGTTGTACTGTTCATGAGTCTGTGGTGGTTTCTGCTAAAGTGGGTCTCTGTTGGTCTCAGTCAGAAGAGTAACATAGGACAGAGTTTCAGCTTCAAGGTCAGGTGTGAACTTTGAGACAACATCAGCGCTCATGGCATGTGGGCGTGTGCGTGTGCGTGTGCCTGTGCGTGTAAGTTTGTGAATGTGATTATGTGTGTGTGTGTGATATACATACAAGATAATGATGTTAGAAGTTGAGGTAAGTTTTGGTGAGTTTGTAGAGCTGTACCTATGTGAGGACGCTTTAGAGTGATCCCCTATAAGTGATACATGGATGTGAGTGGTGTTGGTCTACACCCATGAAACAGTAAAGCTGCTTTCAAAATAAAAAGACACTTTTTCACCACTATTAGACTCCTTTATCTTACATTTGCTAACAGTGTGTATCCTCTGCATAAAAGCTTTGTCTGAAATGTACTCCAGTGTACCACTAGATGGCAGCATTGCTCAGTCCTGTGCCCTCTGGTGTGGACTGAGCTGTAGACCATTGGAG
>NC_137924.1:4525781-4535781 GCF_963457725.1 Sprattus sprattus | reverse complement strand
CATCTTCTATCTTTCACTCTCCCTTCCCTCTCTCTACCCTTTCATGTACCCTCCATCTCTTACTTTATCTCTTCCTCTTCATATCTTTTTGTCCCCTCCCCTCTCTGTCCTGTCATTCACCTATCCTCCCTTCACCTGCCCATCCCTATCCCCACCCCTACCCGTACTCCCACCCCCACCCTTACCCGTACTCCCACCCCCACCCTTACCCGTACTCCCACCCCCACCCTTACCCTTACTCCCACCCCCACCCATACCCTTACTGCCACCCCCATCCCTATCCATACCCGTACTCCCATTCACCTATCCTCCCTTCACCTGCCCATCCCTATCCCTATCCTTACCTGTACTTCCATCCCCACCCATACCCGTACTCCCATCCCCATCCCTATCCATACCCGTACTCCCATTCACCTATCCTCCCTTCACCTGCCCATCCCTATCCCCACCCTTACCCGTACTCCCACCCCCACCCCTACCCGTACTCCCATCCCCATCCCTACCCGTACTCCCATTCACCTATCCTCCCTTCACCTGCCCATCCCTATCCCTATCCTTACTGCCACCCCCACCCGTACTCCCACCCCCATCCACCTATCCTCCCTTCACCTGCCCATCCCTATCCCTATCCATACCCGTACTCCCACCCCCACCCTTACCCGTACTCCCATTCACCTATCCTCCCTTCACCTGCCCATCCCTATCCCTATCCTTACCCGTACTCCCACCCCCACCCTTACCCGTACTCCCACCCCTACCCTTACCTGTACTCCCACCCCCACCCTTACCCGTACTCCCACCCCCACCCCTACCCGTACTCCCATTCACCTATCCTCCCTTCACCTGCCCATCCCTATCCCCACCCTTACCCGTACTCCCACCCCCACCCTTACCTGTACTCCCACCCCCACCCGTACTCCCACCCCCACCATTACCCGTACTCCCACCCCTACCCATACCCTTACTGCCACCCCCACCATTACCCGTACTCCCACCCCTACCCATACCCGTACTCCCACCCCCACCATTACCCTTACTCCCACCCCCATCCCTATCCTTACCCTTACTCCCACCCCCACCATTACCCGTACTCCCATCCCTATCCCTATCCTTACCCTTACTCCCACCCCCACCATTACCCGTACTCCCATCCCCATCCCTATCCTTACCCTTACTCCCACCCCCACCATTACCCGTACTCCCATCCCCATCCCTATCCTTACCCTTACTCCCACCCCCACCATTACCCGTACTCCCACCCCCACCCTTACCCGTACTCCCACCCCCACCCCTACCCGTACTCCCACCCCCACCCTTACCCTTACTCCCACCCCCACCCTTACCCATACTCCCACCCCCATCCCTATCCTTACCCTTACTCCCACCCCCATCCCTATCCTTACCCTTACTCCCACCCCCATCCCTGTCCTTACCCTTACTCCCACCCCCATCCCAAGTGACCGCGTCTGTGGGGCAAGTTCACACACACACACACACACACACACACACACACACACACACACACACACACACACACACGGGCAGCAGAGCTGTGCGTGAGAACAGGTGTGAGGTAGCTTCATGTAGATGTGAGGGATTGAGAGGCTAATAGACTTAGAAACCCTCCTGGTGTGTGTGTGTGTGTGTGTGTGTGTGTGTGTGCACAGGTCAACTGGTAGTAATGTTAACTGCTAGGGTGTAGAGTACGTTTCTGCGTGTGGCAACAGTTTTGTTCAAAATATTTCTTTAATTTCATTTCAGCCTTTCATTTATAGGCTAGCGACAAACTGTCAAAAAGGGCTTCAGTTTTTGAGAAACCCCTACCAGAGGTAGAACTAAACCCAACCGTGTTTTTCCTCCTCTCTAAGGTCTCCATATATGAAATGGATTCTTGGATGAAAATATTTTACTGCAAAGATTGTTAAATTTATAGTTATTGTCTACACCCCAAAACGACAAAATAACTCAAATATATCCTGCATGAATATATTTAGTTTATATTTAGTTAAGTTTATAAATATAGCCTTGCCGTATGAGAGTTAAGACATAGAAACTGATGCAGATTGAGATGACAAGATTTGAGAGCTTTGAAACTTGAACTTGACAAGCTTGTAGTCAGGATGTTGCTTGACCAACTGGACAAGACTACATGTGAATATCTTGTTGTATGCCATATATACAGACCTAGGAACACACACCTAAAATAAGCGGGCATGCAAACAAATTATATCTATGCAGAATGTTCTAATTTACTTTGCAATTGCTTTGTCAGGAATTGTCATAGAAACACAAATGATAGCTTGTTGGAAAGGTGAATCCAGCAATACCAAATATGTACATATGGCATAGTAAGGGTCAAATATGTACATATTGCATAGTAAGGGTCAAATATGTACAAATGGCATCGTCAGGGTCAAATATGTACATATGATATCGTCAGGGTCAAATATGTACATATGGCATCGTCAGGGTCAAATATGTAGATATGGCATAGTCAGGGTCAGATATGAACATATGGCATAGTCAGGGTCAAATATGTAGATATGGCATAGTCAGGGTCAAATATGTAGATATGGCATAGTCAGGGTCAAATATGTACAAATGGCATCGTCAGGGTCAAATATGTACATATGGCATCGTCAGGGTCAAATATGTAGATATGGCATAGTCAGGGTCAAATATGTACAAATGGCATCGTCAGGGTCAAATATGTACATATGGCATCGTCAGGGTCAAATATGTAGATATGGCATAGTCAGGGTCAAATATGTAGATATGGCATAGTCAGGGTCAGATATGAACATATGGCATAGTCAGGGTCAAATATGTACATATGGCATAGTCAGGGTCAGATATGAACATATGGCATAGTCAGGGTGCTACGTCCCAAATGTTGGACACATGGGGACTAGGTCAATGAACACACGGGGACTAGTCCCACCAGAACAAAGGCCTCTGTGCAGTGGTCAGTTAGACACATGAGGACCAGGTGAATGAACACATGGGGGGGACAAAGGCCTCTGTGCAGTGGTCAGTTTGTGGTGTGGTACGTCCCAAATGTTAGACACATGAGGACCAGGTGAATGAACACATGGGGGGACAAAGGCCTCTGTGCAGTGGTCAGTTAGACACATGAGGACCAGGTGAATGAACACATGGGGGGACAAAGGCCTCTGTGCAGTGGTCAGTTAGACACATGAGGACCAGGTGAATGAACACATGGGGGGACAAAGGCCTCTGTGGAGTGGTCAGTTAGACACATGAGGACCAGGTGAATGAACACATGGGGGGACAAAGGCCTCTGTGGAGTGGTCAGTTTGCAACAGATGCCACATGACCACTGAGGCAGCGGAGTGAAACTAGTTCTGAATCCCCCTTCTCCGTGTGTGTGGTGTGATTAGGAGTACGATTGAAGAAAAAAGTTACGCTAAAAAAAAACATATTTTTTCATTGTTCAGGGCCAGAGACGATGCTCTATTAGATTACAGTACACCTGTTCACCTGTAGTGTAATATGATGTTATGCTGGTTTGTTTGAGATGGGAAACATAAGTGCCTGTATTTCACAGTCACCAACTCAAGTAACATTCACACACACACACACACACACACACACACACACACACACACACACACACACACACACACACTCTCATTCTCTCTCCTTTTCTGCATTAATACATTTTAGGGTTTCAGGAGTTGTCTGCCGGTGGTCCTAAGAGTAGTAAATTAATCTGTCTAATCTGTTTAAACCACTGATCTCACACAAACACACACACACATACACTCCTCTAAGCCTAAACCCTGCCTGACACGTACCAACCATGAAGTAGCTTCAACCCTGCCCCCATTATCTTCCAATCAGACATTCAGGTTTAGAGCACGCCCTCAAACCTCCACCAACCACACTTCATGTCACGGTGACAGAACCTCAAACCCCCCCCCCCCCCGCAAACACACACACACACACACCCATGTTAACAACAAAACAAACAAAACATCAGCCATCACCTCACAAGGAGCAGATAATAATCTCACATACACACACGCACACACACACACACACACACACACACACACACACACACACAAAGATAAACACACAAACCGACACACACACAAAATCAAATAAACACTGGTCACTTTATTTCCAGACTGTCCACACACGTCCACACACATACACAAACACACACACACACACACACACACACCCCCCAGTACACACAGTAACAGAAAAGCACACATAAACCGATCGTATGTGTTCTGGCAACACAAACACACACACACACACGCACACACACGTAGTGACACACTGAGGACAACGTGTCATTTGAATCTTAAAAACATTTACATTTATTACATCTTAAAAGTCATTTCAAAGCTTCTTCAGGTCATGATGTACAGAGTAAAACTGCTTCATAAAATCAATCTCTCTCTCTGGGAATAAAAAAAGGCTAAAATCATGATAGTAGCCAAACACTGTCCGGGTGATGAGCCCTCTCTGGATCAGCTGTTAGCTGCTAGCTGCTAGCTGTCAGCTGGGCGCACGCATCAGAAACACTGGCACATGTAGCTGCAAAAGATCCGTCCAGAGGGGAAGTGAAAGGGGATATGGCAGTCCTGCTAGCTGCTAGCTGCTAATGTGCTAGCTGCTAATGTGCCGCCGTCCAGAGGGGAAGTGGAGGGGGATATGGCAGTCCTGTAGCTGCTAGCTGCTAATGTGCCGCCGTCCAGAGGGGAAGTGAAGTGGGATATGGCATTCCTGCTAGCTGCTAATGTGCCGCCGTCCAGAGAGGAAGTGGAGGGGGATATGGCAGTCCTGCTAGCTGCTAATGTGCCGCCGTAGTTCCTCGTGGAACTACATTTCCCATCATCCCCGACTGGAAGCGACACAGGCGCAGGATCAGGTTCCGGATCTCGTCCCGTTTCCGCCGCACCTGCTGCCGTGGAAACCAACGCTCCAATCGCAGTGGGAGGTCAAAGTGCACCACAGGGTCCTAAAGGAAAGAGGCAGCATAAGGTAAATAATCTGTATAATTATTGGGCTGAATGTGTGTGTGTGTGTGTGTGTGTGTGTGTGTGTGTGTGTGTGTGTGTGTGTGTGTGTGTGTGTGTGTGTGTGTGCCTGTGTGCGTACCTGTAAGAAGGTTTCGGCGTAGTGAAGCAGGTAAAGGCCGCAGTCGCTGCTGTTGTCCTGTAGGGGGACCTTACAGCTGGACCCCACCATCACCTCCGGACTGAAGTCACGACACGCACCTCTCCGAACCTCCCACTCCACCTGCAGGTACCTACACACACACACACACACACAGGCACACACACACACACACAGGCACAGGCACACACACACACACACACACACACACACACACACACACACACACACACACACACACACACACACACACACAAACACACACACACACACACACACACACACGGGCACACACACACACACACACACACACACACACACACACACACGGGCACACACACAGGCACACACAAGGGCACACACACAGGCACACACAAGGGCACACACACACACACACATTTAGGATACAATCATTGCATGAGTGCATTCGTTTACAAATGATGTACTTGTTTCCTGCAGAACTCAAGCGCTCGAAAAAAGACTATGCTACTGTGATGGGGTTGGTCTCAGCACATAGAGCAGAGCCGAACATTAATGATGTCATATGACTTGGGCTCACATTAATGATGTCATATGACTTGGGCGCACATTAATGATGTCATATGACTTGGGCTCACATTATGCAATGATGATTATAGATACTGATGATATTTGATGAAGTATGATACTAATGATATTCGATGAAGTGTGGATACTGATGATATTTGAGGAAGTCTGGATACTGATGATATTTAAACAATGACTAAGTATGAATACTGATGATATTTGATGAAGTATGATACTGATGATATTTAAACAATGATGAAGTGTGAATACTGATGATATTTGATGAAGTATGATACTGATGATATTTAAACAATGACTAAGTATGAATACTGATGATATTTGATAAAGAATGAATACTGATGATATTTGATGAAGTATGAATACTGATGATATTCGATGAAGTATGAATACTGATGATATTTGATGAAGTATGAATACTGATGATATTCGATGAAGTATGAATACTGATGATATTCGATGAAGTATGAATACTGATGATTTTTGAACGTCATTGTTACCAACATTCTACAGTGGCCTAAGATGGACAGTTAAGTCAACTAAGTATTTCTGTCGTGTTTACAAGTCAGGGTTCCCACGCTTGCCTTGAAAAAATATTCCATGCTACCTCCTGATTTTCCAGGTACCATATAAAGTGATGATCTATAGGCCCCTGAAGCGCCCCCCTTCCCTCACACACACACAACCCCCTAGAACACCTGACTACTTACTTGATTTAAAAAATGTGTCAGTCAAGTCTACATTGTAAATGCTTAGAGATTATGTCTTTTTTATAATATTCATGCATGAAATAATGCAACAAGCTGTAGATGAACAATCAACTGTGAGGTTGACCTATGCTAGATGTTGGCTAGAAGTCTCTCTCTCTCCCTACACCGATCCCCTGCCTTTCTCTCTCTCTCTCCACCCATCACCTGTCTCTCTCTCTCTCCCTCCACCGATCCCCTGTCTCTCTCTCCCTTCACCGATCCCGTTACTCTCACCCCAGTGTGCTGGTGTACGGCCCTCGGAAAGCAGTGTGCTGGTGTACGGCCCTTAGGGACACGTTTCTAACCCAGCTCCCACGGCCCTCTCTTCCTCCCGTCCCTGCTGAGACCTGCATGTGCTTGCTAACCATCATTAATGAATCCACATTCAAAACAAACTCCCCTAAATGTGGTGAATAACACGGTTTTAGGAAAAGTCAATGAGTAAAACTGCATATGGGGATCAAACATAGTTCTAGTATTTTAAAAGCAAGGTAAAAATCAGCAAGTTGCAGCCAGCTAGTTAGCAAGATTGCACTGCTTACTACCTAACATTGATAAACCCAGGTTTACCGCACAGTTAAAACAATAACCCTAACTTGCGTAAGATGTTTCACTGTAGATGTCAAGGCTCCCATGTTGGCTGGAAAATGTATGTATTTGACCCTTCTATTGAGATCGCGAGTAACGTTTCTTGGCTATATTCCCGAAGTCCACCAATCCGAAACTATACTTTTAAAGTCCATTTCACCAGGTTGCCTGCATCAAATTCCAACATCCAATACATCAGAAAGGATGCCAAGAGCATGCTCTACATCTACAACATGGGATCATCCATTTCTATCAACAGTAAAAGCTGTTCACATGTAAAGGTTTTTATAAACGCATCTTAATTCTGTGCCCAATAGTACTATTTTTCACATCATCCAATAACATTTTCCAGGACAACTGTTTCAATTTCCATGTAAGTGTTCACTTTTGCCCAGTTTCCATGACTTTTCCAAACCTGGAAAATGAAAAAATAAATTCCATGTTTTCCATGGTTTCCAGGTACCGTGGGAACCCTGCAAGTGTCTGTTTTCAATTTTTTTTTTGTAAATTCAGTGAAGCACGATCAGCATTAGCTGAGACTTCATGTTAGAGCTATGTTAGTGTTGGAGCCTAGTCTACTATACTCCATGTTAGAGTTATCCTTGACAAATCCCTCCACAACTCACTATTGTATCACATTAATAATATAAATCGTGATAATCGAGAACTAGCCTAATGTTTAATGAAACTGCATGCACGAACACACGCACGCACACACACCAAAAACACAAACACACACAAAGGATTAAATAACAAACTCACTCTCGTAAAAGTTTGACGACACGCTTGTGGATTGACAGTTTCAGAGAGTCCATGATCAGGATACAAGGCCTGCAGCGCGCGCACACACACACACACACACACACACACACACACACACACACACACACACACACACACACACACACACACACACACGTTAAAACACATGCACACCATAAACATCAAAGAAATTATGGTAACCAACATGCATGCACACACGCACATACGCGTGCACACACACACACACACACACACACGCACGCGCACGCACACACACACACGCACGCATCCATACACGAACCCTCACCTTTTACATACGGTTGGCCTCGTGCAAGTGTTCACAGTGCAGTCCTAGTGAGAGAACAGCAGAGAGAGAGAGAGAGAGAGAGAGAGAGAGAGAGAGAGAGAGAGAGAGAGAGAGTGAGAGAGAGAAAGAGAGAGAGAGGGAGAGAGAGAGAGAGAGAGAGAGGGAGAGAGAGAGAGAGAGAGAGAGAGAGAGAGAGAGAGAGAGGGAGAATGGAAGAGAGAGAGAGAGAGAGAGAGAGAGAGAGGGAGAATGGAAGAGAGAGAGAGAGAGAGAGAGAATGGAAGAGAGAGAGAGAGAGAGAGAGGGAGAGGAAGAGGGAGAGAGAGAGGATGAGAGGGAGAATGGAAGAGAGAGGGAGAGGGAGAGAGAGAGGGAGGGAGAGGAAGAGGGAGAGAGAGAGGATGAGAGGGAGAATGGAAGAGAGAGGGAGAGGGAGAGAGAGAGGGAGGGAGAGGAAGAGGGAGAGAGAGAGGATGAGAGGGAGAAGAATGGAAGAGAGAGGGAGAGGGAGAGAGGAAGCGAGGGACAGAGAGAGAAAGAGGGAGAGAGAGAGGATGAGAGAGAGAGAGAGAGGATGAGAGGGAGAATGGAAGAGAGAGGGAGAGGGAGGGAGAGGGAGAGAGGAAGCGAGGGACAGAGAGAGGGAGAGGGAGAGAATCACAGCGTGAGCGAATCATGTTTGCTTGAGATTGCTCCTCTCCAACATGTCCACGGTCACCAGCTCCAGCTCCAGCTCCAGCTCCAGATGCCCAGCCTCAGGTGGCCTCTTATGTCACTGCCACCAGCACACCGGCAGTGGATTGTGGCCCAGCCAGAGGCCTTGGACCTGGGTGATGCCAGGTGTGTGTACCAGGTGTGGGTGTGAACCAGGTGTGTGTACCAGGTGTGTGTGTGTGTGTATGGCAGGTGTGTGTACCATGTGTGTGTGTGTACCATGTGTGTGTGTGTACCAGGTGTGTGTGTGTACCAGGTGTGTGTACCAGGTGTGTGTGTGTGCCGTGTGTGTGTGCCAGGTGTGTGTGTGTGTACCAGGTGTATGTACCAGGTGTGTGTGAGTGAGTGCCTGGTGTGTGTGTGTGTACCAGGTGTATGTACCAGGTGTGTGTCAGGTGTGTGTGAGTGAGTGAGTGCCTGGTGTGTGTGTGTGTACCAGGTGTGTGACAGGTGTGTGTGTGTGTGTGTGTCAGGTGAGTGTGTGGACCAGGTGTGTGTACCAGGTGTGTGTATGGACCAGGTGTGTGTACCAAGCGAACGAGTGACCTCTGACAAATGAGTTCAAAGACAGGAGAGAGAATGAAGAGAGAGACTCACCGGAGGAGAAGGGCTGGACTCCTCTATAGGCTCCACTGCAGAGAGAGAGAGAGAGAGAGATAGAGAGAGAGGGAGAGAAAAGAGATAGAGGGAGAGAGAGAGAGAGAGAGGGGGGGGGGGGGGGGGGGAGGGAGAGAGAGAGATTCATTTCAAATCTGAATGTGTCTTTGTTAGTCTTGTAACCACCTTGCAGCCTATGCACCTGGGGCAGACTAGATCAGATTACTGAGCTGATTTATACACACACACACAGACACAGACACAGACACAGACACACACACACACACAGACACAGACACACACAGACACACACAAACACAGACACAGACACACACACACAGACACACACACACACACACACACACAGACACAGACACACACACACCGACACACACACACACACACACACACACACACACACACACACACAGACACACACCGTGGACTGTACTTGTCTCTCTGTCGGCTTCACTTGAAGCAGGAGCATCTGGACTGGCCTCCTGGGCCGGGGACTCAGCCTGGGCCTCGCCTGAGTTCTCCTCCCCAGACACCCTCACCACCGCTG
>NC_137924.1:4498281-4515781 GCF_963457725.1 Sprattus sprattus | reverse complement strand
CAGCAATAACACTGTATCAAACACACACATACACACACACATACCAGCAATAACACTGTATCAAACACACACATACACACATATAGAGGACGAATAACATATTCAGACAGAAACTCACGGAGTTATGGGATCCATTGCGGGTTCGACATATACTGACGGAGAGTAAGACGCACATTCTATCGCCCCTCAAATATTTACTCACCGTCAGCCAATCACGCCGCAGTGTGTGTGTGTGTGTGAGTGTGTGAGGCAAGCAGCTGCTGTGTCACTGATAAACTCTGCGCGTGTGCGTGTGCGTGTGTGTGAGTGTGTGTGTGTGTTTGAGTCAGATAAACAAATGATGTATCTTAACGGCAAGGCCAATGCAGAGCCTATCACGAGTGCACACACACACGCGCATGCGCACACTAACAAACACACACACACACACACACACACACTCAGGACAAAATGCACCCAGATCATTCAAACTCTTGCAGTCTCCTAGAAAACCAGACCAAAGTGGCGTAGAGAAGAGAGGACACAGAAGCACTAAAGGAAAGAGGGAAGACAGTAAGTTAGCAAAATGTGTTTATACAGTACCAGTTTAAGCAATAAGCCCCGCGAGTCCGTGCTTTGCGCTGATTTTAGAACAGGTAAGGGGAGTTGTTAGGCACGACGCGAAGCGGAGTGCCGTTAAACCCCCTTACCTGTTCTAAAATCAGCGCAAAGCACGGACTCGCGGGGCTTATTGCTTTTCTAAAACTGTTACTACACATATTTGATATGGTTTCATAAATAAAGACAATTCAATTTAAGAAACAATAGTTTAATGATAAACCGTCATTCTTCCGCCACTAAAAATTATAGTTCCTAAATAAATCATTGCCACGCAACCCTTGAAGCAATGCAACAGCCAGATGGAACACTGGGTATGAAATGCGCTATATGAATGCCTTGCCATTCGCTGCGCAGTAATATGGAATGTAATCAGGTCAAATTGTAAGGTAATGCTGGATTTTACAACGGCTTTTAGCCAATCACAATCAAGGATTTGAACAATCAGGTTTAGAACAAAAGTTTGGACACACCTTTCATTTCTTTGAGAAGTGTTTTCTTTACTTTTAGTATTTTCTACATTGTAGATTAATACTGAAGACATTTAAACTACAAAAGAACACATATGTAATGATGTTCTAAACAAACAAAGTGCTATCATCTACCATGTAGAAAATAATTAAAGTAAAAAAAAAAAAAAAATGAGAAGGTGTGTCCAAACTTTTGACTGTTACTGTACACACTGCTAATTAGTTACTTTTGTATTATTACCTACAAATATAAACTGCTAATTAGTTACTTTTGTATATCTACTCACACATAGACACTGCTTATTATATATTTTGTATATGGGCCATTCTACCGAATTGGTGCAAAGTCAGGTCGGAAATATTTAGATTTTTTTTATGTTTTATTCCCAAAACTTTGTCCGTATTGTTAGATATCACTGAGTTGATGCACTCAAACTAGCTTCCTGCTATTCATGGGGATTTAATCAAGGTACTCATTCACTGTGATTAAATCAGGTTCAATCATCCAATCAGAAATAGTACCCACCTCTAGACACACCCATTCCCTCCCATATCCTGGATGATTGTATAAATATCTGCTACTCCTCTCAGTATGTAGAGAGAGATACCTATCGTGTACCATGCGATAGGTTTGTCCTGTGACGCTGGAATAAACATATTTCTACTCTGGACACTCTCCCAAGTTTCCTGATTATCTGCAAACCTGACCTTGGATCCAAGACTAAGACAGACTTCTTTCATCTGGTGTTTCCACCCAGTTTCAAGAAGGAAAAAGAAGAAGATAGGATACGGAGTATAATCATCTTTCCTTTGCTGAAAAAAGAACGGAAAAAGCTGTGTACGTCAGATCCATCTAACAGATATAAGGACTTGTAAAGATTGGGCCCATAAGTGAACCTGTTTTTTCCGAGACAGATCATTTATGAGTGAGTGGTACATTTTAATACTTAATTGTATGCACTCGATATAAGGACTTGTGAAGATTGGGCCCATAAGTGAACCTGTTTTTTCCGAGACAGATCATTTATGAGTAAGTGATACATTTTAATACTTAATTGTATGCACTTTGGTTTTTGCGGGACAGAAGTTACCGTATGGTGTGTATGTGTTATGGTGATAAACCGTTTTCGGAAAAAACATACAGTGCACGTCGAACGCAGAGTAGACTGCAGATAATTGCAATTGAGAGTTTGCTTATTTTAACTCAGTGAAGAGAAGGCTTCAGCTGTTGTTTTTGTGATCCATATTTTGGCAAAAGCCAAAATGATCGGAAAGAACGAAAAAGTTAAGCAGAAAACCACCAATAAAAAGGGTGGGCGAGCAGCTCCTGAAATTGATGAAGAAACCATAATTTCATCTGTAAGAGGTTTCATCAATGACCATTTGAAGGTAGATGTGCTACAAAAGAAGCTGGAAAACAAATATGACATTGTGCCTGACAGTGACAATTTATGGCCGATTGACGATGCAAAACGCGCATGGGGAAAGATGCAGCGGCTGTCGGGTACAAACAAATTGCCATACGCTTTGCTAATTCTGAGTCAAGTCACACGTAGGCAAAAAGCTGTCCAGAAGGCTGAGAGAGAGGCGGAGTTTTCAAAGTTGAAGGCCGAAAAATCTGAGACCGAAAGACAATTGATTGTGGAAAAGAATAAAACCAGAGCTCTAGCGGAAGATGTGAGATCGCTGAAGGCGGAGAAAATGTTAACGACTCAGGCTGGGATTAATGTTTCTGATCAACTGACGCTACCTGGCGAGACCTTGTACCCCTTTCAGGAAATGAGGGAAGCGGCTCAGTCTGAAACACGAAGACTGTTGCAATCAGCAATGGCTCCCCACACAGACAGCGACGTGTGTGAGGACAGTGATGACGCAATGGACTCGGATAATCCAATCAAGCTGAGACCTTTAACGACCAGGCATGCCAGTGGAAATGTGACGTATGGATATAAACCGGCAAAACCCCAGGATATTGATCAATGGACTAAAGACTTGCAACATCCTCGCAAGTCGGGCATGGAGGCATGGTCCAAAATCAACCGTCTGCGAAACATCTACCAACTCCATCCTTTAGACGGCGTGGCAATGATGTGTACAATACTTAATGCCTCTGAGTCAAACAAAATAAGGCGGGCCGTTGAAAGAGGACTAGGAGACAGTCAACAGAAGATAGACGAGGGCTGGCAGGCACTACGTGATTACATCCAAAGTTCCACAAACGCCACCACTGATTGGGCCAAGATAGCCGCCTGCAAACAAAGGACTAATGAGGCTGTTGATGACTTCTCACAAAGATTCATTGAAACCTTTTTAAGACACTCAGGCATGAGTGGTTTGACAGAGGAGAACATTGGAACAAGCGACAATGGTGCTCTCAAGGCTAATTTGTTGCACAGTTTTAATCCAGAGGTGAAACAGGCTGTCAAGCTGACCACACCTACATGGGAGGATACCACGTTTACTTTAGAAATGCTTATCAACGTGGCAAGAAGGATGGAACGGGATGTCGAACACAAACTCAGATGTGTCAACACCTGGGATTCGAATTTGGAACAGGAGTGCATGTTGAGACTTTTAAATGCACAAAAGCCTAAACAACAGCAACAATACAAACCACAGTATGAACCCAGAGACAGATCATATGATGCATGTTATAAGTGTGGGAAACATGGCCACTGGGCGAAACAGTGCAACACTCAGAAACGTGGCAGATATACAGCTCGCTATAACCATCACAAAGAGGGTGATGAGGAGAGTAATGATGCTGAAGACATATTCAGAAGGTTTGCGAAGTTGACGGATCATCAGAGACAGACCCTTATGTCCGCGATTCCGGGAAACTAAGTCTGCCCTCCTTACGGTCTCTTACGGTGGCTGAAAGCCAGCAGCTTGACAAAGATGATGTGTGTGTGCCTAATGATAAAGATGGTCTAGGTTCGGTGCAAGATGAAATACCCCCAGTTGACAGTGAGCTGCGCCATGTCGAATGGCCAGAGCCAGGTTACTGCGGGATTATAGAAAAGGCACAGGAATCTGAGGAGCCATTGATTCCAGACGTGGGAACACACATATCACCGGAGTCAGTGGAAGATGCAGGCGAAGCTGAGGAAGTCATGAAGAGAACTGTAGGTTTGGAGGGCCAAGGCTTCAATCCTAACAACCTGATAATTGTTGAGAGTCAAGACTGTCCATCAAACACTGGAGAAGTGCAGATACCGCCAGTGGAGAGACAACGACTACAGCCATGTGACAGGAAGAATTTGAAGTGTAAGACAACACACAGAGCACTGTCACTTTCCCAAACTGCAGTCATGGTGAAGGGGGAAACCAAATTGGACAAATTCACCAACCCCATAGAGCGCATGCCTCCAGAACAACCACCTCTGGCGGGGCGCAAAGAAAAAACGTATGATTACGGATAATTTAAGTCATGCCTTTTTGTTAATCATGTCATTACTTTTAGCAATGATATGATGATTGGATGGGAATTTTAGATGCTGACTGAATTATGAACTTGACTACGAGATATTTTTTACTACGAGATTTTTATTTTTTGACGACATCAGCCATCAGCATGAGAACAACGTCGCCAAGGCGTATCGAGTGGATGGCGACCATGATCCCGATGGTGATGTCCGGCATTCCAAACGCTTCCTCCTTATGCGACAGCCACCACCTGCACCCCTGCACACGCATATGCCCATGCTGAAGGAGAACATTCATGTTGGGTGTGCAGATTGCTACCCTAGCCCAACGTTTCTTTGCAGCCGTCATTCTAAACTATGGTATTACCGTGGTGATGGATGAGGTCAGAGAAGCAGCCTCAATTATGGACAAGATTGCGAATGACGCCGCAGGAGCCTTGTCCATAGTCAACAGAGATTTCAGTATGCAACTATCAAGTTTTTCAATGTGCATTAATACCACTACACTATAGGAATATACATTGAAACCACTACACTACACTATGAAGACATGTGTGTTTGTACTAGAACAATGTTTGATTATGTTTAATCGTGATGTAACATTGATCGATGATCATAGGGGGGTTGTCAGATTTAACCACTACACTATAAGAACATGTGTTCTGTTCTAAAACTTTTTACCACTACACTATGGGAACACATGTTTGTTGACATTTTGTAACAATGTTGGATTGTTTTGATCACTATGTCTGATAATGTTCGTTATGGTTTTGTTAGGTTTTATTGTGATCATGATGTAAGATTGATCGATGATCATAGGGGGGAATTGTTAGATATCACTGAGTTGATGCACTCAAACTAGCTTCCTGCTATTCATGGGGATTTAATCAAGGTACTCATTCACTGTGATTAAATCAGGTTCAATCATCCAATCAGAAATAGTACCCACCTCTAGACACACCCATTCCCTCCCATATCCTGGATGATTGTATAAATATCTGCTACTCCTCTCAGTATGTAGAGAGAGATACCTATCGTGTACCATGCGATAGGTTTGTCCTGTGACGCTGGAATAAACATATTTCTACTCTGGACACTCTCCCAAGTTTCCTGATTATCTGCAAACCTGACCTTGGATCCAAGACTAAGACAGACTTCTTTCAGTATGTATATTGTACCATATCTAAAGTACACTTATCTAGTAAAAGAACAGTCAATTTGTATATTGTATTTTCAGAATGTGTTGGAATGTTTTTCCTCTTCCAAAAATTGTCACTACCGAAACATCACATTTACTATAGTAAAAAAGTATTATTATTGACCTGTTCAGATTGTGTTTCCTTCCCTTCTCTGAAGAGTATTTTTACAAATATTTCTTGAAGGTTATCACAATGAAATCCATAAAAATTAATTTTTTACCAAATTTTCAAGTTCAATTTATACAATTCATCAAAATCTAAGTGCAATATTTCTTTGTAAAATGCAAAATACTGATCATATTGATTCCAGAGTTGTTGATTGATGAAATTGAACATACATTAATCCAATCAGTATCATAACATTTTAGTTGATTACTCAATATACTTAATTTTTTACAAAACATCCTGTGTTTCGGTAGTGCTGCACTGTTTCGGTAGTGACATCCGGTGTTTCGGTAGTGACTGCACTGTTGGATGGATGTTCATTTCTCTCCCAAAATCTTCCAAAAGGTGCTCTGGGCCGCCCTTTAGTCCACACAACACATTTATTTAAAAAATTATCGGATTGAACTACTTACCATTTCATTTTGTCACTACTGAAATCATCAGGTCACTACCATATGTTTCGGTAGTGACTGTTTCGGTAGTGACAATTCTAGCTAATTTTAAGCATAAATAAAGAATTCTAACAAGCACACTGCATGCAAAGACATCTTTGAAGAGGTGAACACACATACAAACATAAGATTTTCCATGAAACCCCAAAAGGTTTACTTAATTGAAGAAAACATGCGTTTCGGTAGTGACAATTCTTAAGGTTACACGTCGATTTTCAGACTTTGGAACACATTTATATAAAAACTATGGGATTTAGCTACTTACCATTCAACCATGAGGGTCAGAGATGCAGTGTCACTCCCTGGTCAAAAATGCAGAGCCGTGGCTAAAACACAGGCTCAGCCAATGGACTAAAACTCTTGTGTTTCGGTAGTGACATGAAAACTAGGGACATGATTTTTTGAGTATAGAAAATTGATTTAAAAATTAAACCCACAATAAATCTAAATATTCCAAGTTCTGTTTCAACCCAATCATAAAGATCTTTGAAATTAAATCATTGAAAAAAATCTAAAAAAATTGAAAAGTGTTATTTAAAGGCATTGAAATTTAGATGTCAGGGTTGGGGACAGCTACTTCCCAATAGAAAGTACCCTATAAATGATGATTTTGTATATATTTAGCTTATCACTATCTCATGTAATGCATTGGGTTTATATAGACCATAACATTTTCTAATTAAATATCTATGCCTAAATACCTAATTGTTTTGTAAATAGTTTTTATTGTTGAGGGACTGCATATTACACAAATTCGGTAGAATGGCCCATATCTACTAACTCATACACAGATTACACACTGCTAAGTATTTACTTTTGTATATATCTACTAACAAATATACACTGCTTACTATCTACCTTTGCCTTCTCACCTACTCATATACACTGCTTATTCAAAATGCTTCATAACCATTGGCCATTATCTTTTACCTTTATGTAAAGATCAATCACCATCAATATCAGGATGGTAACTTCACCCCAAAAAAACACCGGCTCCATCTAGTGGCCGAACTATAAACCACGGCCCATGACCCGTATCCACAGGTCAGGGTTAGAATGACTAGGATGGTGCAGCCCAATGGAGCATTTACAGAGGGCACAATAAGTATTTCACCCCTTGCCGATTTCGCAAGTTTGCCCACTTGCAAAAGAAATGTGTGATTTATAATTGTAATGGTAGGTCTATTTTAAAGCCCCAATATGCAACAATTACACTTCAGGATTAGGGTTAGGATAAGCAGTTTAACCTTAAAATAACAGCTTAAAAAAATTTGGGCGCTACAATGACTTTTTATATGGAGAATCGCGTCCGAGCCATTGCGATAGCAGGGTCCATAGGCATATAACTGCGTTCTGTAGTTTTGCCTGCCGCAGCCCGCCGACCTGACTTGTTTACTTTCTGCCGATCTAGTAAGCAGCTTATTTGCCGTCTTGCTTTGTCTTATGTTGCACTTGCTTGATGTTTGACAGTGTAAGGACAGTGGTTGAGTAACTAGTTTGTCATAATGTCAAAGTCAGCACATTTCAAGAGATTTCGTTAGTATTAGCTGCTAGCACACCTTTAGCGAATAGCTAATTGTTCCGTTGTGCTGCTTTAACATCGAGAGACAGAATATCAACAAAAACATCCAGAAAACTGCATTTTATGACAGTTATGAATTGATTTGCATTTGATCACAGGAAATGAGTATTCTCTGGGCCTAGGTCTGTTTAGTGTCTGAGTGTCTGCCTGCCAGGTCGAGGAGTGATGGTTTTCACTTCCGTCTTTCCAAAGAGAAGTTTGTCTGCCTACTTGAGGAAACTCAAACTCAGACTTTCCCCTCGTCCAATCAAAGAAGCTTAAACTTTCCCCTCGTCCAATCAGAGAAGCTGGCACATCTGCATGTGAAACCTCAGACTTCCCCCCTGTCCAATCAGAGAAGCTTAGACACTCCCCTTGTCCAATTAGAGAAGCTTAAACTTTCCCCCTTGTCCAAGCAGAGAAGCTTAGAAGCTCCCCTTGTCCAATCAGAGAAGCTTAAACTTTCCCCTTGTCCAATCAGAGAAGCTTAGAAGCTCCCCTTGTCCAATTAGAGAAGCTTAAACTTTCCCCTTGTCCAATCAGAGAAGCTGGCACATCTGCATGTGAAGCCTCATGTAGAGGTCAGCACAGGATTGATTTTTCAGCCCTGCAACACTGTGTAGTATTCTGTGTTTTATATGTTGTACTGCAGCCCGCCATAGGGGGGCGCTATTGGGTGCTATCAGGGGAGGTCTCACCTGGCACCGCCACTCTTCTCAGGATGCAGCGTGTGATTGGTGGAGGAGGAGGTGCCATTCTTCTGCACAGACGTCTTGAGGGAGGGGACATGGGCGAACTGAGTCCAGTGCACCTGAGAGAGAGAGAGAGAGAGAGGGAGAGAGAGAGAGAGAGAGGGGTGGGGGGGAGAGAGAGAGAGAGAGAGAGAGAGAGAGAGAGAGAGAGAGAGAGAGGGGTGGGGGGGAGAGAGGGAGAGAGAGAGAGAGGCAGGGAGGGAGAGAGGGAGAGAGGCAGGGAGAGAGAGAGGGAGAGCGAGAGAGAGACAGGGAGGGAGGGAGAGAGAGAGAGAGAGGGGTGGGGGGAGAGAGAGAGAGAGAGAGAGAGGCAGGGAGGGAGAGAGGGAGAGAGGCAGGGAGAGAGAGAGGGAGAGCGAGAGAGAGACAGGGAGGGAGGGAGAGAGAGAGAGAGAGAGAGAGAGAGAGAGAGAGAGAGAGAGAGAGAGAGAGAGAGGCAGGGAGGCAGAGAGAGAAAGAGATAAACTGTTAGTGATTGCAGTCCAGAGGTGCCTTCCTTCCGCAGTGATTCAGTCTGGCTGCTCTGAGGGTCTCTGTGCTTTGCCTCCAGTCAGACCACATAGCAGAGCACAAAACAGAGCACAGATCAGACCACAGAACAGAGCACAGATCAGACCATAGAATAGAGCACAGATCAGACCACAGATCAGACCACAGATCGGACCACAGATCGGACCACAGATCGGACCACAGGTCAGACCATAGAATAGAGCACAGATCAGATCACAGATCAGACCACAAATCAGAGCACAGATCAGATCACAGATCATCTCACTACTGTGCAGCCTGATGCTGACACCTGTTACAGGACAACACCCTCTGCACAGTATCAGGACAACAGCAGCAGGACAACAGCACAACATCAGAACAACACCAGCAGGACAACACCAGCAGGACAACACCAATACAACACCGACAAAAACATCAACACAACACCGACACAACACCAACACAACGCCAACACAACGCCAACACAACGCCAACACAATACCAGCACAACACAGATCCTGACATCTGCCGCCTAAAATGTTGTATGATATTTTTAACTTTCAAGCGTGCATATAACAAATTGCATCTATACATTCAAATGTTCTATGGATTGTGAACTGTGTTGGTATTGTTCTGAAAGGCGTGAGTTGTTCTGCTAGCTGGGCCTAGGTTACAATGGAGCGTCACTGACTGGGATGAAGTAAATGAACAGTGGGTTAAGGTCTCCACGGTAACCATCAGATAGGCATCAGTGGATATGGAGGGAACTGACAGTGGCGTTGGATATATGCAGTCAACAAGCATCTCTCTGTCTCACTCACTCTCTCTCACACACACACACACACAAACGTACACACACACACACGCCACTGATTGATGCTCTTCCTCGCCTGCTTTCTCTCTTTCTTTCTATCTCTACGTCTCTCTCTCCCTCTCCCTCTTCCTCACATTACTGCACCATTCCCTCTCTTCTTCACCGCTCTCAGACTTCTCTCTCTCTCTCTCCTCGTTCTCCCTCTCTCTCACACTCACACACCACTAATGCATGCTCTCTCTATCTCCCGCCTTCTCTCCCCCCCTCTCTCTCACCCCCTCTCTCTCTTTCTCAAATTGCTGCACTGTTCCCTCTCTTCTTCACCGCTCTCAGACTTCTCTCTCTCTCTCCTCGTTCTACCTCTCTCTCACACTCACACAACACTAATTAATGCTCTCTCTCTCTCTCTCTCTCTCTCTCTCTCTCACACACACACACACACACACACACCTTGGTGCAGCCATTCTCCGCTGAGCTGTGTGGAATCGTATAGGGGCTCTCCGTCTAAGTGGGACACAGAGGAAGAATATTAATCAGTGTGTGTGTGTGTGTGTGTGTGTGTGTGTGTGTGTGTGTGTGTGTGTGTGTGTGTGTGTGTGTGTGAGAGAGTGTGAGAGTGTGAGATAAATTAATATCAAGGCATTAATATTAATGAGACAGAGACCAGCAATCAGAATCTCAGCTCTTTATCTTTTGCAAAAGAGGAAGTGTGTTTCAACCAAAGGTTATGAACAGACTCCAAAGATGAGCTGGGCACAGCCAACCTATGTGTGAGTAGAAAAAAACAGGTTTCATGACAGACAAAGGGCGGTATTCTCCGGTCCAATCGCTACAGAAGTTACAGCAGTGATCTCAGAATATGTCCTTGAGAGAAGAGCCGTATGCATGGCTATCAGTACAACAACAGGTGGTTTGCCTCCGCAAGAGAGTAGGCCTCCTGTAGGCCTCAGCACACAGGATAAGCAAGCATATTAAAATACAATAATAATGTCCTCATTACATTTCTCTATCAGAGAGAGAGAGAGGAAGAGTATTAATCAGTGTGTGTGTGTGTGTGTGTGTGTGTGTGTGTGTGTGTGTGTGTGTGTGTGTGTGTGTGTGTGTGTGTGTGTGTGTGAGTTAGAGAGAGAGAGGACAATTATTTATCAGTGAGTGTGTGTGTGGGGGGGGGGGGGGGGGGGGGGGGAGTACCTGACAGGAGGTATCTGGCGGTAGAGGTGACAGGGTGAGAGCTCTCCTCCTGTCCAACACCACAGTCAGACCGCTGTTCTCAGAGAAACCAGCCATCAGCCCAGCTCTATAGGGAGAGAGAGTGAGAGAGAGAGAGAGAGAGAGAGAGAGAGAGAAAGAGAGAGAGAGAGAGAGAGAGAAAGAGAGAGAGAGAGAGAGTGAGAGAAAAAGAGGGAGGGAGAGAGAAAGAAAAGGGGAATAGAAAAAAAACACAATAAACGAGAGATAGAAACAAAGGCGGAAAGACGTTTTGCATTAATAACGCTTCATCATGTATGGATCTAATCTACCCGACCATCATATATTGTTAGCCGAACATGACATTAGATAACACCAAATGTCACTAACACCTTAGTTTACTATTTTCTGCAAACAATGTCAATACATTCTACTGTTGTCATCCTTCTAAAGTGATAGGACACGTGTGTATGCTGTTGTGTTGCAGTATAAGGGATCCGTCACATTTCTTCCGGGTGCAACGACATAGACAGAACAACAAAGCAAACTAGAGTTCGCATCCACAGCGCGTTCACATGACCCCCTCTAAAGAAACCAAATGACCTGTCATCATCATCAGATAAGTACTTCAAAGCTTCTCCCACCGACCCACTGGCAGATAAACACGAGAAAACTCTCGGGAGAAAGTGAAGTGGAGAAGAGAGGAGGTTGCTTTGTTATTTGTTTTCCTTGTGCAGAGTACTTACTCCTAAAGTCGCTGCTACAGTCGCGGGTAAACCATAATCAGCGGTTCAGAAACACAGCGCCCGTGCTCTTCGTGGGCTAGAACCTTAGGCGTTAAAAAGGGCACTTTGTAATCCACCAGATTAGTCAAAAACGGCGGGTAAAAAAAATCGCTGTGTGTTAATTCCGCGAAGTGCACATGAATGTTGTTACCAGTGTTTCCGGACTATCTTCTTCCGTCATTCCCAGGAAGTATTAATGTATGGATCTTCACCGACACTAATGAACGTAGGTAGCGCCATCTACCGTTGTGGAGTAGCCCAGCATTATCTAAGCGCACTCGGGATATTCTTATAGATTTACGGTAATTGTCAGCTTTCTGCCTTTCTGTCACAACAGCAAAAAAAAACAAAGGGCCATGACGAACCAGAGACTCTCTCTGGCAAAACCACTAACCTGTATCAAAGGCACTCCTCCAGACCAGTCCGGAAGCTTCCATCACTTTACTGACTCTTGTTTTTTTGTTTGCACTATATTTAAGTTTTGAAGTTTATTTCATGTCTATTTTTATGTGCATGTCATTTCTTTGTGCACGTTATGTATTTGTGGTAAAGCACTTTGAGCTGTATTCTTTTGCATGAAAGGTACTGTATAAATAAAGTTGTATTATTATTATTACAGCACACCTGTTCTAACTGAACAAAGCTGACAGACACACACACAAACACACACAATTGTGATCATGCTATGGTTGCTTATACAGTATGTGTGTGTTCATCTGTAAAACAAACACACACACACACACCTGCCACATTCCTTAATCTATTGGACATATCAGAATTACTTTTTCTATGTATAATACCATCTTATCCTTTGCCATGTATTAATGTTAGAATATAGATTTGGCCGGATTCTAATACATAGACAGACTACAAATACTTTTGTTTCTTGTGCAGTATCATAGCGACATCATAGTGACCTCTGTGTTTTACTCCAAAGACAACAGTGGTGTTTATTAAAGTAGTTATAAACTGTTTATATGTCATTGTACACCCCACTCATCAACAGACATAGACAACAGTGGCGTTATTAAGTGTTTATTAAAGTAGTTATAAACTGTTTATTTGTCATTGTACATCTCACTCATCAACAGACATACAGTTCTTAAAACGATGCGTGCATCCAGAGTTGAAGTTATGTTATTACAATCTGTGTGTGAGAGAGTGTGTGTATAAGCACGTTCAAGTGTAAGTGTGTGTGTTTTCAGCTGAAGAAAAACCTCAGGTCCAAACAGCCCCTCGATGAAGGGTTGATGTGCAGACCATCATGAACAGCTGAAAGAGAGAGAGAAAGAGAGAGAGAGAGAGAGAGAGAGAGAGAGAGAGGGATAGAGAGAGAGAGAGAGAGAGAGAGAGAGAGGGAGGGAGAGAGAGAGAGAGAGCGAGAGAGACTCCTTGGTTGTAGGACACGCCTAGCAGAGCTGGTCTGGGAGGACTGGGATGATGATGTCATGAAGGTGACATAATGCTGCTAGTTAATCTGGGACTGTTTGTTAACCACCAAAGCTCAGGTCACCATGACAACAATGACACTGATGACATTAACGACACTGATGACACTGCCCATGGGACGGCAAGGATGTCCTTAGACTGGAGGTGGCCTTGATGTCATTTTGACTCTTGATATTTTACATTCTCAGTCTGCTGACCTCTCTCAGCCAATAGGATCATCCACTCCAGACTCTACAGTAAGCATTCAGCCTAGCGCTAACCTAACAAGTCTTTGGGGATGACAAGAGACTCCTGGGGCCCATCATCTTGTTGACAGCCTGTTGCCCCCGACAACCCGCTGGCGTGACCTTTAACCTCAGGAGGAGCCGCACTTCTGCACTGCTGTCTCCGTGGATGGAGCCTTGACCCCGCCCGCTGCGACGTCATCATCGGGGTCAGAGGTCAACATGGCTGTCTTCCCCGACGCTGAGAGCTCCTTCTGCGCACCTGAGAGAACACACACAGACACACACACACGTGCAGAGGCGCACACACGCACACACACACAGACACACACACACACACACACACACAAACACAATCTCACACACACACGAACACAAACACAAACACAAACACACACACACACGTAGACACACGCACACATGAACATCAATACAATCTCATGTGAATCTCAAGAGCCTGAGGTGTGATACGTTTGCGCGTTACAAACACTCAAAAGGTATACCTTACTAAACTTAGATACTTTTCCAAAATCATCTCTTAACAGTTCCCTTAAGTGTAGCCTTCCTACGTATACCTTACGAAGGTGAATCCATACAACATAGAGAAGACCCAGGGCTCTCACTAAAGTCTCTCTGAGAGAAGGGACTCCTTAGCTGGATGACTTAAGGGAAGTTAGCGGATCATGTGGCAACAAATAAGCAGGAAAATCGAATCTGTGTCCTTCTGTTGAATATGTCCATGGTGTTCCCACACACACACACACACACACACACACACACACACACACACACACACACACACTTGCCTCATGGCTGACACCAAAGAGAGTAGAAATTAAATAGAATCTGGTGCTCTCATTTAGCCTAACTCAATATCTATTATAACAGAGGGCAGTGTCTCAGGCAGAAGAATCCCTCTGTGTGTATATGTGTGTGTATGTGTGTGTGTGTGGTTGGGGATGGGGCTTTGTCAAGATGCATTATCTGGAATTAGAGACGTTATGTCACACTGATGTAAGTGAATTAGTGAAACTATCGGACTGATAATAAGAATGTGCACATGACACACACACACACACACAAACACACACACACAAAGATGCACCTATGCAGCTAAGCTCATTCTATCATCATGTGAGGGACACATATTCAGTCTCACACTGAAGCTGTATCAGTCCTATTGCTAGGGGAATTCATGCCAACCAAGTGGTTCTGTCTTGATACTTTTGGAACACTCAGAATTCTGTTTTGACATGTTACTGGAACACTCCGAATTCTGTTTTGACCTGTTACTGGAACACTCAGAATTCTGTTTTGACCTGTTACTTGAACACTCAGAATTCTGTTTTGACCTGTTACTGGAACACTCAGAATTCTGTTTGACCTGTTACTGGAACACTCAGAATTCTGTTTTGACCTGTTACTGGAACACTCAGAATTCTGTTTGACCTGTTGCTAGGACATTGAATTCTGTTTGACCTGTTGCTAGGACAATTCATTCTGTTTGATGTTGAATGGTGTTCTGTTTATCACACTGCTACGTTAGAAGGTTTTATCTTACCTTTTGCCAAGGCAAGGCAAGGCAAATTTATTTATAGAGCACATTTCGTACATTATGCAATTCAATGTGCTTTACATAAACAAACAGTGATAACATTTAAATTGAAACACAGTAAAAGAAACTTAAATAAAAATTAAAAATAAAATAAAAATAATTATGAAAATAAATAAATAAATAAAACATTAAAATCAATAAATTGCAGGTAAGAGACATTATGATTAGCAGCACTAAGAAGCAGCATACCGTAATAAATAGAGAATTTCACATATAGGCTAAAGAGAATAGGTTTGTTTTTAGTCTTGTCTTGAAACTGTCTATGGTGGGGGCAGTTTTGATGTGGTCTGGTAGTAGATTCCAAAGTTTTACTGCATAATAACTGAAGGCTGCTTGACCTTGTTTAGTTTTAACAGTAGGGGCCACCAACAAGATTCTATCCTGGGATCGGAGGGGTCTGGGAGGTACATACGGCTGGAGCATGTCCTTAAAATATAAAGGTCCAAACCCATGCATGGACTTAAAAACAAGTAGCATCACTTTAAAATCAATTCTGTGGCTAACTGGAAGCCAGTGAAGAGATTTCAGTATTGGAGTTATATGTTCTGTTCTCCTGGTTTTGGTAAGAACTCTAGCAGCCGCATTTTGTATTAGCTGGAGCTTTTTAATATGCTTTTTGGGGAGTCCAGTGCCAGACTACATGGTGTGAAGATCGGTTCCTCGGCCTGCTCTCCCTCCTTGATAGAGGCCCGGATCTTCCGCACCACGTAGATGCTGGCTGAAATCAGAGAGCGGGTTAGATTTCTGTCAACATCTGAATACACACCATTGAAACATTTAAACATCTGATGGTTCCGAACTGTGTTGAATGACTGCAGCAGATTTTTTGCTAAATAGCTATACATCACGTGTCTGAGTAATATCCATCACCGCCCTATGTGTGTGTTTACTGCGGAAGTGGTATGTTGGCAATTCTGATTTACTTCTCTTGCGATATGTCACTTTACGTTAACCAAATGAGCTCTATTATGCTATTGTTCACGAATTGACCCAGAAGTTTCCCTCGAAGGGAAAACACTTTGCCGTCTACCTTTCGACAGCCTGCACTTTGACGTAGGCCTACTGTTCCTTGTCGACAACAAACACAGGAAAATAATGTATGGAATATCGCGGCGTCTTACCTTTTATCAGAAGTCATACCATAGCGGTAGTGGTTTATTCCACCGTATCCTCCAAACTTACTCGTCCGTCTCAAGAATACTGCCACACACCGTAGTCTTGTAATCTCCGTCCAAACGACTGTTATTCAAGATGTTATGAAAGCCCCTTTAGACACGGTGTAGTTATCTCCAGGAAGCGACTGTTGCTGGCCACTCCCATAGGTCGTCACACGGCGGAGTGACTTCTACATCAACCAATCCAGAGTTTAGATTTAGCCTGTAAACAATCACTAGCCAATCGCCAAACGAGTGTGTTACCAAACACCAGAGCCCTATTTATGACTTACACAAGGTGTCTTCATTCATTATGTTGAAGTGAACACTTCATTTAACTCTTTCAATTCATTAATAACACTTTGAAACTGGAATTTGATGACTGTTTAGACACACATACACGTAAAATTGACATCAAGACAGAGTAAATTAATTTATTAATCAATATTTTCCATTTCAAACAACCATACAAAAATAAAGCATACATTCTGTATATGTTCTCTTTAAATATAAATACTGTCGTCATAAAACAAGTTTGTGTCTCATCGGGGAACACAATGACATATTACAAAATGAGTGGTAGAAAATCGTATAAAACATCAACAAGCGTGTCAAGGGGGAAAAAGATCATATAACTGCTTCAAGCGAACACCGCTGGAGAAAAGTTCACATCCCCCTCTGCTGGTAAAGTGTGGTAGTACAGCAACAAGGGCCTTAACTAGACACTATTGAGAATTTCCCTCAACAGGTGTGGCAGCTACAGAGAGCACAGAGGACCAAAAGCCAAAAGACACCAAAGGCCTCCTCTTGTTCCTGGAGGCGTGCAGCCCTTCAGCAGTAGCCCTACCACAACCCTCCTCAACCAGACCTCCTATGTCAGGGTACAGACCCCCCCCCCCCCCCTCAAACAGACCCGTGACACCCTTCTCAGGTCACCCAGAGAGAGAGAGAGAGAGAGAGAGAGAGAGAGAGAGCAGGGGATAGACGGCCCTCTAGGAAGCATTTCTATGAAGGCTGCAGATTAGTCCTAAGGGAAGAACACTGCGATAAATCATTTCAACAATAATAATACAAATAATACAAATAATAATAATCACAGTAATAATATCATAATAATGTTGTTATTAGTATTATTACAAGTATTATTATTATGTAGATATC
>NC_137924.1:4483281-4485781 GCF_963457725.1 Sprattus sprattus | reverse complement strand
CACTCATGCACAGAGATCCACACAGACACACACTCATGCATATAGATCCACACACACAAACACACACTCACGCACATAAATTCACACACACACACACACACACACACACACACACACACACACACACACACACACACACACACACACACACACACACACACACACACACACACACACACACACACACACACACACACACACACACTCATGCACATAGATCCAGACAGAAACTCATGCACATTCAACCACACACGCACACACTTATGCATATAGATCCACACACACACAAACACACTAGATCCACACACACACACACACTCATGCACTAAGATCCACACACACACTCCTGAAAAAAAGTGATGTGCTCTATGGTTTAAACTCAACTTTCGGCCCAGAAGGAACATGGCATACATCATGCTAGTAGACACACACACACACACACACACACACACACACATACACACACACAAACACACACACAAACCCCTTGAGGTCATATGTTGCATAAGAGAGAGCAGTTGCCTTATGACATAACCAAGACCATGTACTAGTTCGTCCACCTGTCAGTCTCTCTCACGCACACACACACACACACACACACACACACACACACTAATACCCATGGATTCATGCATATAACACACACACACCTGTCATCAATCACGATACACTGAGCCACCACACTCATGATTACACACTGTTTCGGAGGAGAGGTGTGTGTGTGTGTGTGTGTGTGTGTGTGTGTGTGTGTGTGTGTGTGTGTGTGTGTGTGTGTGTGTGTAAGTGTGTGGAGGGGTGTTGGTGGCTTACCAAAGTATGTGAGCCACCAGGCCTGGAAGCTACAAAGAGACCCTACAGGATGAGACTCGCCCTGTTGAGATGGAGACAACATATAATCACAGAGAGAAAGGAATGAGGTTTCAGTGTGTGTGTGTGTGTGTGAGTGTGTGTGTGTGTGTGTGTGTGCGAAACTCACCATGACATAGGCAACACTGTCGAAGAAGGCAGCCACTGTGAGGCTCACAATCATCTTCTGTGCAGACACAAACACACACACACACCAACAGAGTTAAACACACAAACACTCACACCAACAGAGTCAGTCAGATCAACAAACCAACTGTGCAGGGTACACACACATATAAACACACATACTCTGAAACACACAAACCTGTAGACACATACACACACTCACAATGTGCTCACAATGCAGTCTGGGCGCCATAGAGACAGAGGTACACTTCCTCACGGAATGCCCAAAATATAAAATCATTAGAAAAGGTACATTTGATAGGTTCAATCTGGTCATCCGAGGCTTTCAAACGATCACAGGCGAGGCAAAATTGCCATACATACTTGGGGAAGACAGGGATTTGGCCAATCTAGCTGCTGGGTATGGCGCAGCCTGCCATAACCTGAGGGACAGCCAGTAAGGCCACAGAATGCCAAACTATGTATGTTTGTTGTTATTGTTTGGAATATTCTTTTGTTGATTATTTTTTATTCAACTCTGTTCATTTTATTTTTGTCTTTCTGTATGTATATGTAATATGTATGTGTTGAATCAGCTTTGGCAATAGTGTTAAAACATTCATGCTAATAATAAAGCTTCTTTAGCCTCTCTCTCTCTCTCTCTCTCTCTCTCGTAAACACATAGTACACACAGGTGCACACACACAAACATGTGGACACATACACGCAAACACACAAATAAATACGTACACACAACCAAATGCAAACACAGGCACTACCTGAGCCAGGGACACAGGTGCACACACACACACACATGTGCACACCAGAGGTTCCGCTAGAGAAAAATGTTGCCGGTCAAAATGACCGGCAGAGTTTTCATTTTCCGGACATTTTAATGATAAGCCGGTCATATATATCTATTTCTGCTTCTAAATTAGCCTATTGAAGAAAACTGACGCCATGTTTAGCTTAAAGAATTACATAATCAGGTCGTTTAGATTGGGAACGTTAACGTTTACAATGGGAAAAAAACATAAATGCCTGCTGCGCGTCAATAAATGGCCTGCTGTGTAAAATTGAGCGCTGCAACAAGGTCATTGCTCTCTGACTATGTTCAATGACAGCGGAGATTCTAAAATGATTAGACCCTCTTATGAATCCGTTGCGTTGTCCTGCCATTTCGAAGAGCTAACAGAACATTTTACTGTTACCATCAATTACTTCGCACCTTAGCCATGGGAACTTCATTCGGACAAAACGCCTTTTCTCTGGTAAAGCTGTTTGAACATCTAGGGCTTCAGGTAGGCTATTCAATGTTTGGAAAGTTCACTTTCTACATGAACTAGTTCAGTTCATAGTTTACATTTTGAACTAAGTTCACAGCTCCAAAAAATGTACTTGTCCAGTTCTTTTTTTCAATATGTTGCGAGCTATTTTTCAAAATCTCTATCTGTCTGTCTGTTCTCGGCCTCTACGCAACTTCGCGCTCTCACGCACGGACATAGACAGTAGAATGAAATGTCTCGCG
>NC_137924.1:4455781-4478281 GCF_963457725.1 Sprattus sprattus | reverse complement strand
CACACACACACACACACACACACACACACACACACACACACACACAAACACACACACACACACTGATTAACACTTTTCCTCTCTCTCTCACACACACACTCACACTCACACTCACACTCTCACACACTCTCACACACTCTCACACACACACACACACACACACACACACACACACTGATTAATACTCTTCCTCTCTCTCACACACACACTCACACTCACACTCACACTCACTAATAATTGTCCTCTCTGTCTAACTCTCTCACACACACACTCACACACACACTCACTCACTCACTCACTCACTCACTCACTCACTCACTCACTCACTCACTCACTCACTCACTCACTCACTCACTCACTCACTCACTCACTCACTCACTCACACTCACACACACACACACACACACACACACACACACACACACACACACACACACACACACACACAGGACTTTAATTATAAACTACTTTAAATTACAAAGTGGATCTGGAGATCATACACAACAAAGGGCAATTTGGCTCAAGGTGAACATCTCAGTGCAGCACATCTGTGTGCATGCAAGCATAAACACACACACCCTACACACACACACCTAAGGTTTGGATCTTCGGCCTTCTGACACACTGTGTGTGTGTGTAGGGTGTGTGCATGTTGAATGTGCAGATCCAACACAGTTCACTCAAACACAAATCTGCCCATCAGAGTTCAGTGTGTGTGTGTGTGTGTGTGTGTGTACGTGTGTATGTGTAAGTGTTTGTGTGTAGGGTGTGTGTGTGTGTGTATAGGGTGTGTGCGTGTGTGTGTAGGGTGTGTGCATGTTGAATGTGCAGACCCAACACACTTCACTCAAATACTAAAATCTGCACATCGGACTTCAGTGTACACTGCTGTTAATAAGGGTGTTAGAGAAACAGGAAGCTGTTCAGTGCTCTGAGTGTGTTCCAGTGATGCTTCCAAAGGAGTTTCAGTGTGTGTGTGTGTGGGGGGGGGGGAGGCACGGACACTTGCACACAGATACTGTACTGATCGCTCTCTTAAGACGACTGTCCAAATCAGTCCAAAACAAAACTCAAACGACAACAACAGATGTGAGAAGGGTTGCCATGGCGAATAAGGCCTTTTGTTGCTCACCAAACAACTTGCTTTATCAGGAAGGGAATCTCCGCTCGCTATCTGCCTCTGGCAAGCTATGGCCCCGGTAACTCTTTCGCTTCATACCGACTGTCAAAGGCTCGATGCAGCGTCCCAGCCCTGGGTTGCGATGGGCGTGACAGAAATGTTGACGGGCAAGTTCACAAACAAGTCTATACCCCCCACAAGGCAATGAAGCCGATGGGCCACATACCTGCTTCGAGCACTGCGTGTCAGGAGGAAGTGTTAATAAATCGTAATAAGTCTCTGCGAGGCAGATAAAGCCTTGGTAAGGCGCTCACGGAACTGGAAAGTATCACGAAGAGCACAGTAGATTTGCATGCTGTTTTTTTCCTCACTGGAAACCGCAAAAAAAAAAATGTAGACATGTTTCTCATGCTTAGCAATTAAATGTTCCTGTAAAGTAAAGTCTATGCCGACGGCAAAAGTAGGTCATGATCAGTTACGTGTACAGGGCAAAATGAAACCCCGGAGCCAAGTTAGCGCAATAATAATCAAGTTCCTTTCACCACAGCTCACAATAATACAAAGCTGTGTCAGCTAGTTGACCAGCTAATGATGCTCCCACTTTAATAGCAAGCATTTAATTCCGATTAACAAAGTCATCGACAAATCGACGCTATTCAAAATGACACCTGAAAAAGTTGCTACGTTTGTATTTACCGTGAATAAAAGCTGTTGCCAGTACGCTTTACCAGGTTTTACGATCGCATCCTCTGTGAAACTTCATTTGGAAGCTTTGCTGGCTAGTTGGACCGTTAGCTACGTTTACTGCAAGCAGATTGCGAGATACAAACACTTTTCGCGATGACCTACTTACACAGTGGTAGTCGTCAGGGCCTGTGTTGAAGAAAGTGCAGCGAGTGCTAACATTAGTGGGCAAGGTGGAGCTTTCATTTTCCATATTTACTTCTAACTTTGCTACAACTGACACCGTTGTGTTTACACCATCCTTTCATCATGTGGAATCACATGCTATGATGGCTCCGTGCAACTACAGTGCCTCAAGAGGAACATGTGGCACTAAAACGCATAATACACCGACCTCGCTTTATCAGAGATTCTTGTTCTGTATAGAACTACATTTCTCACAACTCCTTGGAGTGTGGTGTGTGTGTGTGTGTGTGTGTGTGTTAGTAATGCTTCTGGTAGGGTTAGGGTTGTGTGTGTGTGTTTGTGTGTGTGTGTGTGTGTGTGAGTGAGTGAGTGTGAGTATGTGTGTGTGTGTGTGTTTGTGTGTGTGTGTGTGTGTGTCTGTGTGTGTGTGTGTGTGTGTGTGTGTGTGTGTGTTAGTAACGCTTCTGGTAGGCCCAAATCAGATAGAGAAACAAAATGTTCTTATCAGGCCGGAAGTTTTTGAAAACATTCCACTTTCTTAGGTCAGTGCACTTTCTGGGATAGAATAACACACACACACACACACACACACACACACACACACACACACCTTAGAGACGGGAGGGTGTGTGTGTTAGGGGGCGGGGCAGACAGACGGAGAGAGAGGTTTCATTCCATTGCCCTGAGTAGTTTCAGCTTTCAGGTGAAATGGATTGTTAATCTTCCTCTTCAGAAACAATGGTAACCGTGAGGCAGTGCCAATATATACACACGTCACACAACACACACACACACACACACACATAGAGGGAGAGAGAGAGAGAGAGAGTACGCTCTCTGTACTGAACTGTACTGAACAATTCATCTGCAAATAAACACAATATATTTAACCAAAACACATGCAGCATAAGCACACCCTTGCACACACACACACAAAGTATAACTCTCTCACACAGAGGTGCAAACACACACAC
This sequence comes from Sprattus sprattus, assembly GCF_963457725.1. Taxonomy (NCBI): domain Eukaryota; kingdom Metazoa; phylum Chordata; class Actinopteri; order Clupeiformes; family Clupeidae; genus Sprattus; species Sprattus sprattus. Next base: position 4,475,317 of record NC_137924.1, on the reverse strand, counting down.
ACACACAAACAGAAAAACAGGGCAATCACCATAATCTGTGTCCTGGTGTTGGACTGCATCTGTAAACTTGGACTGTACGTGTTTATTATCTATACACTGTACACTGTAATCATTGCTGATGTATGGCTGCAGTTTCTCTGCAGAATAACAACACATGACACTCACACATAAGATGCAAACACCTGCATACACACACAAAAAACACACTCACACATAGGACATAGGACACATGCACCTGCGCACAGACACACTCACACATGAGACACATACACACACACACACACACACACACACACACACATACACACTCACACACGTACACAAACATCCGTTCATCAGCAATGATTACAGTTTATGGTCTTAGATAGGAAGTGATGTGTGTGTGTGTGTGTGTGTGTTTCTGATGCGTTAGTTATTGCTGTCTGTGGTCATAGATAGGAAGTGATGTTGGAAGATAATAAACAGGTACAGTCCAAGTTTACAGATGCAGTCCAACACCTTGACACAGATTGTGGTGATTGCCTTGTTTTTCTGTTTTTGTGTGTGTTTGCGTCTATGTGTGAGAGAGAGCATGGGTAAGAATGTTGAGGTGTGTTGTTATACTTTGTGTGTGTGTGCATGTGTGGGCTTAGGCTGCATGTATTTATGGTATTTGGTTAAATGTGTTGTGTTTATGTGCAGATTCATTCGTCTGTACAGTTGTTTTTGTTGTTGTTGTTTACATTCAGTGTGTGTGTATGTGTGTGTGTGTGTGTGTCTGTGTTGTATGTGTCCTTGTTTGCAAACCTTGCAGAAACCATAAGAGCAATGGGCATCAGATTATGCAAAAAAAAAAAAAAAAAAAATGAGGTGGCAGTTAAGACCCTTGTGTAGTTGGTGCATAAGAGCATTCTCTCTCTCTCTCTCTCTCGCTCTCTCTCTCTCTTTCTCTCTCTCTCTCTCTCTCTGTGTGTGTGTGTGTGTGTGTGTGTGTGTGTGTGTGTGTGTGTGTGTGTGTGTGTGTGTGTGTGTGTGTGTGTGTGTGTGTGTGTGTGTGTGTGTGTGTGTGTGTGTGTGTGTGTGTGTGTGTGTGTGTGTATACATTGGCACTCCCTCACGGTTACCATTGTTTCTGAAGAGACAGATATTAACAATCCATTTTACCTGAAAGCTGAAACTACTTAAGGAAATGTTATGAAACCTTTGTCCCTCTGCCTGCCCCGCCCCCCAACACACACACACACACACACACACACACACACCCTCCCGTCTCCCGAGAGTGCACTGACCTAGGAAAGCGGAATTGCAGTCCCGCCCTATAGGCTCGAGAACACCTGAGCTATAAAGGCAGCACGAGAGTCTCAGGTAGTCAGCACAAGCCGAAGAGTAACACGGGAGGAAAGAGCACGAGACTCCCTAAACGAAGACAAGACTCTGTACATCTGAAACTAGAGCCTGACAGAACTAGTAACATTACCCATCAAACTTCTCCTGTCTGCTAAACTTGAATACGTTTACTTTTATTTTTCTGCTACGTTTGAGAACAACACACAGTCGGTCAAAATGATGCAAATGGTCGAATCCTACACGCAGAAGAACTCTCTGCTGAACGCCATGAACAGCTTCATCGGCGCCGTGAACAACATGGACCAGACGGTGATGGTGCCCAGCCTGCTGCGCGACGTGCCGCTGGAGCACGAGAGGGAGCAGGAGGTGAGCTCGCCCGGGAACTACCTGCGGGACGCCGAGGTGGACATGTTCGGCTACTACACGCAGCTCAAGGCCATCCGCAACGACATGCAGTGGGGAGCCCTGGGCCGCGCCGACGAGCTGCGACGCAAGGAGAAGGAGAGCCTGCAGGCGCAAGAAGCCACGACACCACGCGGCAATGACAACGAGGCCAGCAGCGAGGAGGTGGACCTGGAGCAGCTGTTCCGGTTCCACCTGAAGGGCCTGCACGGGGTGCTGTCAAAGCTCACGCACCAGGCCAACGACCTCACCCACCGCTACAAGCAGGAGATTGGCATCGCGGGCTGGGGCCAGTGAGAACACGCCCTTCGCGCTTACACACTTCTACCTGCTGCTTGAATGTTTGACCATGACACTTCCGCAAAGCACAACGCGGAGACGAGTCGAACGTTTTCTTGGAACAAATTAAGAGTTCTCAAAGAAAGAAGAGAACGAGAGAAGAATGAAAGACTGTTTCCAGTTCTACTTCTCTGCCCTGCGTCATCATGTGGACAATCGGAGCTCTGTTCTCCACAAACCTTTTATGAATTGCACTGATTCCGTTGATTTCCGTTTGACAGACGGCAAGCCATGACTTAAAGATAATATTTATTCCTATTAATAATGTATTATGAATGTTTGAAGACTTTTGAAATATTTAAAAATATTTCTTTTGGAGTTAGTGTGCGGAAGACTAATGTCGAATGATGCTCTAACTATGATTTAACTGACAGGCGTGAGTGTGTGTTTATGTTATTAGTGTACACTACAAGAGTGTCAGAGTATGTCTGTGTGCACTAACATGTGCTGCAGTATGTGTGTAACTGTAACCTCTAAACACTTCACCAATCATGTTATAACCAATGCTCCTTCCTCTAAACATGGAAGACTTTGTTACTACTGAAGTCAGTGAATGATCACATTTGTGAATGTGTGTGTGTGTGTGTGTGTGTGTGTGTGTGATGTCTACGGGGTGTGTGTTAAGTGATGGCTAGTGTGTTTACATCAGCCTGTGATCTGACCCTGTGAGAGTCTATGACCTGGAACCCTCTGAGAAGTCTTTAGAACCCTTTAGAACCATGATGAGATCCATGAGACTCTAACATCACCAGTAACTTCTATGACAAATATTGTTGATGCTGTTTGTAAATAATGTTTTCCTATGTTGTTTTTCACTGTAAATAAAAGCTTGTGAAAACTGATAACATCTTTGCTGACTTTTTCTTACGGGCAAAATTAGGGTTTTAAATGTGTTCTAAGAAGTTCTTTAGAACAGGGGTTCCCAACCTCCAACCTTTTATACTCCGAGGCCCACCTTTTCGTATTTGTAACAGGTCAGACACCTCGCTTTATTTAGCTAATCTATATTCCATTCTTATTAATAAGCGATTGTTATATGTCACAAAAAGCAACTCCTGCAGGTGGGAGCCTAGAAATTAATACAAGAAAATCTTCCTCTAGATATTGCAATCAAAATTGTAATGTACACCAGAAAACAACATAAAACCGCACAGAGCATTTTCAGTCAAAAGGGATTTATTATCCAAAATATTTTGAAACAAAGGAACTTAATTGCAGTAGGCCTATAAGCCTGTTTGTGCACAACAAATAAACAAGTAAATATAACCAGAATAGACCCAAAAGATAGCATGCACTCAAAACATGTGATGAAACATGCAAACAAGACCACTCAGCTAGGCCTAATTTAAATTGCTGTTGCTTCAGACATGCAAACAAAAAGGGTTCAAATAATGTTCAAATAAATAGGTTATTCCATAAAGAAATCCCAATGGTGTGGTATTCTTTATGGACTAACTAGCACACTGTAAGGATCTAAAGAAACGGCCTTTGTACACATGTTCCAATCCATTTTGTTATCCTTTTACTTTATTAATGCTGTGGTGAATGACCGGTGCTAGTATACCTTTGTAGTTTTTCTTTTCTGTATGATGTTTTCTTTTAACCAGGAACACTCAACCAACATGTAATTTTGTATTCTGACCATCCTTTTTCTGTACACTGTACCTTATAAGATATGTACCATGTATGTTTATAAATAAAAAACTTTAATTACAAATAAATAGGTTCAAATAGGTCAGTGTTTCCCAAACTTTTTACACTCCCCCTTCAGTCATTTAATCTCCAGCTACGAGGTTTAGTTTTCAGCAGGGGTAACCACGCGGTGGATCTCTGACGGCCGAGGCTCCTTTTCTTGCAAGGATGGCAGTTTTGCACAAGGTCAGAAGAAGCACAGTTCCTTTCTTATCTCCACTGGTCTAAACATGCTCTTGTTCATATGCAGACTAAGTGGCACCTTATAATCTGAGTTACACATGCACACAGAAAAGCAATGTTCCTGCTTTCATAAGCACATTATTCATACAAGGATTATATTAATACAAGGGTCCTGATTCATATATTCTTAAGTCATTAACAGTGATTGGAAATGATCTCCATCAGTCCCTCCTTTTATCTGTTTCAATGGATAATTCAAAATCACAAATCATCTTTCTTAATTCCTCAATTATCAATTTCAATGGATAACCTCAAAATCATCACTCTGAGCTTCATCACATGGATTTTCGGAACAGAGATCTTTACTGAGCATTATTTCATCTAGCTTTGTAGGTAATTATCAAACCTATGGGCTGAAACACACCAAACGCGTTTTTAAAACGGCAGACGCTTCAAAATCGCCTTGGCAAATGCGGCGGCCGAAACAGCCTGTGCGCCTCTGAAGCGGGGCAGCGTGCGCAACCAGGCGATCAAACGTAATACGAACTATTGGTGATTGAATCATTTGTATAGTTCCTCGTAGTTAAATACCGCTTAAATTAAGGTTTCATCTATATTTGCCATCGCCGTTTTCATTTGTAAAATACCGTTCATACCACATCCACCAGCATCAAAACAGGAAAGAAGTGGTAAAGAAGCAAAGCCCGCCTGTTCCTTGATCTGACTGGCTGCCTGGGCCGAGTGTGACATTGATGAGCGGTGCGCTTCCCTGCCTTGCGCTGGAAAGTTGAGAATAGTTCAACTTTTAAGCGCACCCAAAAAACGCTAGAAAGACGCAACACGTGGCGGAGAAAAGGTGCACACGCAAGGCGCGCCGTACCATAGGAAACAATGCATTTGCTAGCGTCCCGATTTTATACGTCCGATACATGCACACACACATAAACACATTATGCAAGGTTGCCATGGATATAGTGGTCAGTGTTCTGTACTAACCGCCTGTAGGCAGAGGGAGTTATGGGAGAACCAGGAAGAGGGAAAGAGATGAAGAAGAGAAGACTGAAGGAAGAATGGATTCTTCATGTGGTTTTTTTCACTCCAAGTAAAGCAATATTATTATTATACCTCTTCTTTAAACACATTTTAGTGTGCAATACACATGCTTTAAAACAGGGCAGCTTTTAAGCTTCTTCTTTCTCACTCATTAAAATGAAGAATCTGTAGACAAGCAAGCAGGCTCCCAGTCAGAGCAGTCTGTACTGTCCAAACGAGTTGTTAGGTGAAAATCCACACTTAATGTTGACCTTGGACTCCGGAGTTGGGTATGAGTATCTCTTTATTCAATATGCATGTCGGGCTCACTCATGTCTTGGCAGACAAGATAGAAGCAAAGTAAGGTACATATGCTGCAGTAAAACAAATCACACAAGGTTTATAAACAGGCTGAAGTTGAACAAATCACACAAGGTTTATACACAGTAGGCTGAAGTTGGCGTTCTCTGACCCAAAAGCACTATGTCAGCAGAGATAACCACATGGTGGGTTCCCACGTCCGAGGTCATCTTACTCTGCTTTTTGCAAACGCTTGGGAGTACATGTTCCAGAATTAGGAAAAAAATACACACAGTCTTTCTTTCCACCTCCTGCTTACACGCACTAGTTCCCACATAAATACACACACATACACTCACACACACACACACACACACACACACACACACACACACACACAGACAGACATACACACACACACACACACACACACACACACTAGTTTAAGCCCACATACACACACACACACTAGTTTAGCACGTATACACACACACACACTAGTTAAAGCCCACATACACACACACACACTAGTTTAAGCCCAAATACAAAGCCAGAAAGGTCAGCACTTAGGAAACAAAGGCATGTGAATACCACACATACATACGTGATTCTAGTCAGAGTTTTACAGTTTAGTCAGAGTCCTTTCAGTGAACACAGTGCAGTCCCAGTCATGCTAGCCCACATAAGACACATAGCATGACTGCACTAGCAAGGATGGTGTACCAGTGACACAATAATGAAAACACCCATGATACCAAACACACACACACACACACACACACACACACAGACAAACACCAATACACATAGACACACCCACACACACACCCCCACACACACAAATACACACACATCCGTACACCTACACACACACACACCTGCTTCCACACACACTGGGGAATTTGTGGGTGAATAGGCCACATGTGAAAGATGATCCCAGAAACACACACACGAACACACACACACACAAAACCAATCCTGTGTTTTACTAATGCAGTCAGACTAAATAACAGATGACTTGAGTGGGTCTGTGTCAACACAGGGGCTAGACACATCAGACATAACACTGGACTGAGTGGATCTGTCTGAACTTAACACTGGACTGAGTGAGTTAAAAAAAAGTTAGACTGAATGAGGACATTAACCCACACCTTACCTAACTGATCCTACCAGTGACAGCTGTTTAAGTCTTCAAAACAGCGATTAAACGATTAAAGTCTCGGGGAACAGCGTTTTCTCTTCAAGATGTGATTCTTAAAGTCTAGATCCTCACTAGCATTCACAGAAGGAATATACATGATTCTTAAAGTCTAGATCCACACTAGCATTCACAGAAGGAATAGATGAGATTCTTAAAGTCTAGATCCTCACTATCATTCACAGAAGGAATATATGTGATTCTTAAAGTCTAGATCCTCACTATCATTCACAGAAGGAATAAATGTGATTCTTAAAGTCTAGATCCTCACTATCATTCACAGAAAGAGTAGATGTGATTCTTAAAGTCTGAGAGGAAGGAGTGAAATTAGGACATGCAGCACTACCTGCCCTACATGATGGGTGACAGGTTCACCCTGAAAGTGATGAAACCTTTATAAATAATCACTAAAGGGTCTCATACAATACTACTGCAACTGCTACTACTATTGCTACTACTGAGTGTGTCAGAGAGAGTGTGTAAGATGAAAATTCACTCAAGTTACCTCAGGACTCTGAAGTTGCATATAAGTATTCAACAACAACAAGCTTGTCAGTCTCGCCCACGTCCTGGCAGGCCAGAGAGAGACACAGGCCCACTCTCAGAGAGAGAGAGAGAGAGAGAGAGAGAGAGAGAGAGAGAGAGAGAGAGAGAGAGAGAGAGAGAGAGAGAGAGCCTGGGCTCACTCCCAGACTGCAGCAGACGAGAGAGACAAAGAGAGAGAGCGAGAAAGAGAGAGAGAGAGAGAGAGAGAGAGAGAGAGAGAGAGAGAGAGAGAGAGAGAGAGTATGACATTGCAGCCTTAGATGAACAGAATACGAAGCCACACCTGCCCTACAATATGGGTGACTGGTTGGATTTTCCCACAACACTGATAACCAGATATGTCCTGGAAAATCTACAATTTCTAAATCTTATCAGTGTCCCTGGACTGAATCGAACCTCAAAACGTCATGATATGTCTTACATAATGAGTAACTGAGGTATATAAAAGAGGGTGTCAGACTAACAACCCTCTACAACTACTAGTACTACTGCTACTACTGCAAATACTACCACTGCTACTACACAACTACTGTGTGTCAGAGAGTGAGTTATGTTAAAGATGAGGGCTGTCATCACACTGCTGGTGCTGCTGCTCTCCATGTGTGGATTTCAGACTCAGAGCACCCAGACTGAAGTTCACACAGAGAGCCAGAGCACTGGGGCTGCTGCTGCTGCAGTCACTACCCAGCTGGACGTCTCTGCTGAGCTCAGGGAACTCAGAAACATGGTGGACAAGCAAGGAATCACGTTAGTGGAGCTGAGAATGACTCTGACTTTCACTCAGGATGAGCTACAGAACACCAAAGATCTGCTGTACAAAGTAGATGATGCCCAAGACACAGAGATGACAGCTGTGAAACAAAAACTGGCAGTCAGTGAGTCTAAAGTTGAGGCTCTGGAATGGGTGAATTTAGCCCAGGAGGCAGAGATGACAACTATGAAGACTGAACTGATGAACATGAAGATTGAACAAGTAGCACACGACACACAGATGGCCACTATGAAGGCTGAGGTGGAGAAACTAATGATGGAACAAGCAGCACAAGAGGCAGAGCTGACAGCAGTGAAGACCAGACTGGCAGCCACTGAGACTGAAGTAGTGAATCTGGAGAAAGAGATCACAGAGAAACCCAAGGTGGCATTCTCAGTAGGTCTGACTGACTCAGGATTAATAGAGGCTGGGAACACTGATCTGAACTTGGTCTTCACTAAAATTCTCACCAATGTTGGACAGGCCTACAGCAACATTACCGGCTTCTTCACAGCTCCAGTCAAAGGAGTCTACTACTTCAGATTCACAGTCATGGATGTGCTAACCTCAAGGTGGATGTATATCAGGATTGTTAAGAATGGAGAGCAGGTCATGTTTTTGTCAGAGTATGATACTAATGGGCAACACTCCTATCTCTCCAGTGGTGTGACTCTGCAGCTGGAGGTGGGAGATGTAGTTAACATGCAAATCCCTCCAGGCAGCAGGCTCTTCAATGATTCTGATAACCACAGCACCTTCAGTGGCTTCCTGCTCTTTCCTCTTTGAAGGGGACACACTGCTCAACTGATCATGTTGTCAAATGATAAATATTATCCTTCATGATCATGCTCAAATAAAACACTTTTAAACGTTAACCCTTCTGTGTCATCATTGAAAATATTAGCAATGCTTTATCAACACAGTTTAATGCTTATTTTGTCTTTGTTTTTTCAATTTGAGAGCATTATTTTTTCATTTGATTTATCTTCGCACTCAGGCTGCTTGTATAACTTGCTCACTGATTTTCTCTCTCTCTCTCTCTCTCTCTCTCTCTCTGTTTCCTCTCTCTCTCATTTTAAAAATTATGGTAAATAATGATGAATAATGAGCCAAACAAACATGAGCAAATCACCCACTTTCAAACTGAAATCATTCTCCATAATCACTGAAAATACTGTAAAATACATTACTGAATCAATAACATAGTGAGGTCACACGTGTAACTAGGGTTAGACAGCTAGAGGACTGGAAGGAGAAATTCTCTGAATTTGACAAAAAGAGTATTGGATTAGAGTCACGGACTGCACCTTTAAATCCATGCCCTCCATAGCCACTGTTGGTGGTCATTACTGTTCCCTCTGCAGTTCACTCTTCATGTGTTTCCTGACTTGAGTCATTTCCACTTTGTGTAATGCACTTTTATGCAGCGGTATAAATATAATTGTTATAGTATTATGCTTTTATATTATAGTATTATAGGCATTTTGTGAGGCTGTCATGCAGGTATAGGGAGAATGGGAAGGTGCATCAGTGTCATAGTGCCATAGTGTCATAGCAACCTACAGACAGAGGTGGCTGATGGGTAATTACAAAGTGACCTGAAAGAGAGGAGGTAAAGAAGACTGAAGGAAGAGAGAGAGAGAGAGAGGGAGAGAGAGAAAGAGAGAGAGAGAAAGAGAGAAGTAACAAGAGAGGAAGAGAGGAGATGGGAAGATTTGAAATGTAAGAGAGAATATTTAATTAAATTCAAGAGAAGGAGAAGAGAGAATCAGGAGCAAGCAGATGGATTCATCACGTATCAGAGGAGAAGAGAAGTGGGGATGAATACACCTGCTCACCTGACACCTAGTTCATTTCTCTTCTGACTGTAAACATTGTTGAATATTGTTGTATTTTCTCCATATTGGAAAAATATGTTCTAATGTCTAGTATGAGTTTATTTGGGTGTTTGATGCCATATCCATCATAGCATTAATGTCAGTGACTTCACAGCAAGACTTTTAGTAAAGCTGATATCTAATGTATGACATCACCGACCCACTTAAGGCAGACCTCATCAGCCAAGCTGTAAAGGACCTTAAATGATGACTTCACCCTAGCTAGCGATCACCCAGAGCATATAATAGTCACACATACAACAAAGTCCAGAATTCATATTCAGAGTTGGACTGAAATGCTCTCATTCCAGCAGGTAAAACGCCTCCATGAGTGATATGAAGTGTTTATGGGTGTTACTGTACTCTTGACAGACACCTCATGAGTGATATGAAGTGTTTATGGGTGTTACTGTACTCTTGACAGACGCCTCATGAGTGTTATAGTGTGTATGGGTGTTACTGTACTCTTGACAGACACCTCATGAGTGATATGAAGTGTGTATGGGTGTTACTGTACTCTTGACAGACGCCTCATGAGTGATATGAAGTGTGTATGGGTGTTACTGTACTCTTGACAGACACCTCATGAGTGATATGAAGTGTTTAAAGGTGTTACTGTACTCTTGACAGACACCTCATGAGTGATATGAAGTGTTTAAAGGTGTTACTGTACTCTTGACAGACACCTCATGAGTGATATGAAGTGTTTAAAGGTGTTACTGTACTCTTGACAGACACCTCATGAGTGTTATTATGTTCTCTCTCCCCTATAGCATGTTCCAATCGCTGAAGGAAGTGGAACTATCGCTCCTCACCCCCACCACTCCGCATCTAGGCACATGGACTGCTGAACCCTCGGCCAATCGCACCCACCGCCACTGCATTGCCGTACATCTACTCTACCCAATACCCTATGCTAGCATTTATATACAATATACATTATTGCCACCACTGAAATGTTTCTTTGTCCCTCCATCCCTTACCCCTGTAACAGTAACCCTATTGGTACAGTAATCTGGTCTTGCCTGTATCATGTATTTACCACCAGATGTCTGTATACATATTATGTCCAGTGACTAAATGCTGGCTGTGTACCCTGTTGCTTCCTTTTCCCTTCTGCCACACAACCCTTCCCCTTCCCCCTTTCCCCCCGTCCCACCTTCCTGTCTCCACCCGGCCGACCTCAAGCAGATGGGTCCCCCCTTATGTGCCGTGGTTCTGCTTAAGGTTTCTTCCTGCCTAACAGGGAGTTTCTCCTTGCCCCTGTTGCCATTGTGCATGCACTAAGGGGGTTCAGGCTCTGGGCTCTGTTAAGCGCCTAGAGGCAATTGTATTGTTATGGCGCTATACAAATAAAATGAATAAATGAATTGAATTGAATTGAATTGAATTAAGTGTTTATGGGTGTTACTGTACTCTTGACTGTACTCTTGACAGACACCTTCATGTTATGAAGTGTTTAAAGGTGATACTCAACGTGCGCACGCACGCACGGGCAGTGCAGTAAACTGAGGAATCAGTCACCAATGGAGGTTTAAAAGACTTTTCATCCATGTAGACCCATGTCTCTTGAAGCACTGGCTTGTGCACCGCTGCCTATGCCCTCTCTCAAACCAGACTGTGATCCTGTAGTTTGTCAGTCTTTAAGAATTTGGAAACAGTTTCTGTCTGAACTTATGGCCCCGTCACACCATAACGTTCTGTTCAACGTTCTATGACATTAGAGGAAACGTTGGTATACGTCCATGGTCGCTGGTAAAGCGCCAGAAGAGCGTCATATAGCGTCCAATGACCGTCATTTGAGCGTCCATGCATGTGGGTATAATAACAGATGCTTTTTAAGTAGCTTTCTAGTGTGTGTGAGAACTTTTGTGGATGTTCAAACTTTTTTTGTTCTCCCCGTGTTCACAAGGGGTTTCCTCCACTAAAGACCCTGACAGAAAAACATGCAAAAAGAACAGAACACTCCTGTCCGTCCCTGACCAAGACGGCCGCTTCACTTGGTCCCCGGGCGCTGAGAAGCTGCCCACTGCTCCTGGGGGGTCCTGGAGGAAGGACGTCACCAGATGGGAAAAAGCAGAGCAAGAATTCACGGTGACCTCAGGCCTGTGTGTGTGTGTGTGTGTGTGTGTGTCCTGTGTTGCCTTTATATAGCACATGTGTGTTACAGTGAGTCGTTTGTGCAATAAAAAACTGACTGCATGTGCATGTGTGCGTGCACTGTCTGTGCAATGTCTCTCTCTCTCTCTCTTTCTCTGTCTGTCTCTCTCTCTCTCTCTCTCTCTCTCTCGCTACTGCGGGGCAATGAGAGTAACGTCTCTTTCTCCCGCTTTTGTGGGGCAATGTGAGTATATTAATTATTATTTTTTAATTTTTGCTCCTGTGCAAAAGGACGTAGGCTCAGGAGCGAAATATTTTATTTTTAGTTTTCACCATTCCACATTTCCAAGGGTGGCGGGACAAAAAGTTGGCCACGATGTTCTGCTTACCAGCCCTGTAACGCACTGTGAAGCGGTAGGGCTGCAAAAAACAACGCATTATCCGTGAATTGGAGTCCTTCATGCATGTGGTCTGTTTTCAGGGTGAAATCTCTATTAAATAATATTTTAAACTGTCAAGTGCCACTTCCACAACACTGAATAACTCAAGTTCACCCCAAAAGTGATGAAACCTCTATAAATAATCAAGGGTCTCATACAGTACTACTGCAACTGCTACTACTATTACTACTACTGAGTGTGTTAGAGAGGGAGTGTTGGGTGAAAATTCACTTAAGTTAACTCAGGACTCTGGAGTTGCATAACATAAGTATATTTATTCAACAACAACAAGCTTGTCAGGCTCAACCATGCCCTGGCAGGCCAGTGAGAGGCACGGGCCCACTCTCAGAGAGAGAGAAAGAGAGAGAGAGAGAGAAAGAGAGAGAGAGAGGGCCCGGGCTCCCTCCCAGACTGCAGCAGACGAGAGAGAAGCGGAAAAGAATTTTTAATTTTCTATCTTTGTAAAGACTTCTCTACTCTCTGGTATGACATTGCAGCCTCAGATGAACAGAATATGAAGTCCCACCTGTCCTACATTAGGGTGACAGGTTGGATTTTCCCACAACACTGATAACCAGATATGTCCTGGAAAATCTACAATTTCCAATTCTTATCAGTGTCCCTGGACTTAATTTAACCTCAAAACGTCATGAAATGTCTTACATAATGAGTAACTGAGGCATATAAAAGAGGGTGGTTCAGGAGTGAGACTAACAACGCTCTACAACTACAGTTACTACTGCAAATACTACTACTGCTACTACACAACTACTGTGTGTCAGAGAGTGAGTTATGTTAAAGATGAGGGCTGTCATCACACTGCTGGTGCTGCTGCTCTCCATGTGTGGATCTCAGACTCGGAGCACCCAGACTGAAGTTCACACAGAGAGCCAGAGCACTAGGGCTGCTGCCGCTGCTGCAGTCACTACCCAGCTGGACGTCTCTGCTGAGCTCAGGGAACTCAGAGACATGGTAGTGGAGCTGAGGGTGACTCTGAGATTTACTCAGGATGAGCTACAGAACACCAAAGATCTGCTGAACAAAATAGAAGAAGAAAATGATGCCCAAAACACAGAGATGACAGCTGTGAAACAAAGACTGGTGACCAGTGAGTCTAAAGTGGAGGCTCTGGAAAGGGTGAGTTCAGCACAAGAGGCAGAGATGACAACTATGAAGACTGAACTGATGAACATGAAGATAAGGATGGACACTGGTGAAGCCCAAGTGGAGACCAGACTGTCTGCCAGTGAGACTGAGGTGGAGAAACTCAAAATGGAACATGCAGCACAAGAGGCAGAGCTGACAGCAGTGAAGACCAGACTGGCAGCCACTGAGACTGAAGTAGTGAATCTGGAGAAAGAGATCACAGAGAAACCCAAGGTGGCATTCTCAGCAGCTCTGGCAGACTCAGGATACATAGAGGCTGGAAATACTGATCTGAACTTGGTCTTCACTAGAATCATCACCAATGTTGGACAGGCCTACAGCAACATTACCGGCTTCTTCACAGCTCCAGTAAAAGGAGTCTACTACTTTAGATTCACAGTCATGGATTTACTACACTCACGCTACATGTTTATCAGAATTGTTAAGAATGGAGAGCAGGTCATGTTGTTGGATGAGTATGATACTGATGGGTATGCATCCTATCTCTCCAGTGGTGTGACTCTGCAGCTGGAGGTGGGAGATGTAGTTAACATGCAACTCCCTGCAGGCCACATGCTATATGATGATTCTGATTACCGCAGCACCTTCAGTGGCTTCCTGCTCTTTCCTCTTTGAAGGGAACACACTGCTCAACTGCTCATGTTGTCAAATGATAAATAATGTGCTTCATGATCGTGCTCAAATAAAGCATTTTTAAACTTTAATCCTTCTCTGTCATCATTTGAAATATGTTGTTATATGTTGTTTTTAATCATGGCCGTGGTCTTTCAATTTGAGAGCAGTATTTGTTCATTTGATTTATCTTCGCACTCAGGCTGCTTGTATAACTTGCTCACTGATGCTCTCTCTCTCTGTTTTTTCTCTCTCTCTGTCTCTCTCTCATTTAAAAAATGATGGTAAATAATGATGAATAATGACCCAAACAAACATGATCAAATCACCCATTTTCAAACTGCTTTTCAAACTGAAATCTTTCTCCATAATCACTGTAAATACTGTCAATACATGACTGAATTAATAATAAAGTGAGGTCACATGTGTATCTAGGGTTAGACAGCTAGAGTACTGGAAGGAGAAATTCTCTGAATTTGACAAAAAGAGTATTGGATTAGAGTTGTGGACTGCACCTTTAAATCCATGTCCTCCATAGCCACTGTTGGTGGTCATCATTGTTCCCTCTGCAGTTCACTCTTCATGTGTTTCCTGACTTGAGTCATTTCCACTTTGTGTAATGCACTTTAATGCAGCAGTATGAATATAGTGAGGAGTAAGGAAGAGAGAGAGAGAGAGAGAGAGAGAGAGAGAAAGAGAGAAGTAGCAAGAGAGGAAGAGAGGAGATGGGAGGATCCCCCCCCCCCCCCCCCCCTTTTATGTATTATTTATTATTTTAGTTATTATTATTTTAGTTATTCTTTTCTTCAATGTATATACATATATATATATGTGTAGAGACTATGATTTGTCTTTATTTTAGGGTTGCTGTCTGGGCTGTGGGAGGGGGGAGGGGGGAAGGGAGAATTCTTTGTAAAACTTGAATCCGTCACATTTTATGTTTCCATGTGTTGTTACTTCAAGAAAACAATAAAAACTAATTTGAAAAAAAAAAAAAGACTTTTCATTCAGGGTTGTTTAATAAACATAAACTTCAAATGACTTTCCTTGTTGGTCGGTTTCCAGTGGGTCTGTCCAGGCGGTGTCCGGCTTGGGGCTATCCTTCCCCCTTAGGGTGTGGCTAAGTAAGCCCTTCACTAACAGAGCGCTCACATGGTTCCGTCGGAATGCGTGGATCCGTTTAAATGAACTGAATTGTGGCTCCGTTCAAAGTGAATGGGGCTCCGTCACCCTTAACGGATCAACGCATTCCAACGGAACCGTGTGAGCGGTTCAACGAGTGCTGTAGTCTAGTTTTCTGTGGTGGGTATACTGTCTGTGATGGGTCGGTGCCACAGCTCCCCCTGGCCTAGGTTTTAGTGGAGACATAGATTTTAGTGGATATACGCAAACCCACAAACGTTTTAGGTGGTAATGCGGCGTATACCTGCGTATCACGTAGACTACAGCCCTGGGTTCAACGAACGCCTCGCCTGCACCTCAGGCGCTCTCAATTCTCTATAGGTTCTCCCTCGTGGCTCTCTCTCACACAACAGGCACCACCTGTCTTAACTGCTCCTTCAATTAGGTGCCTTAAGCACTTAAGGCATTTTTACACTTCTATGATTCTCTCCGATTTGGTCGTAGAGGGACACTTTGGCACGCCTTGGTACGCCTTGGTAACACCTTCACCCAGGTGTTGCCGCCCATCCGACCCGCTGGAGAGCCGTCGGAGAGCTGGTCGGAGACAAACGCTTTTTTCTAACTTTTCTTAAAGAGACGGAGAGAGTCGGAGACCCCCTTGGCTGTGATTGGCCAGTTTACGACATCATTTCCAAACAACATCATTTCCGGAATCACACATGTCAGGACCTCACATTTCCTGTTTTCTGTCAAAATGTTTTAGTACGACTTTGGTAAACTACAAAGTTGCACAGCATGCAGCATTAGGCTACCGTATTTTATATAAACCCTCGAAAAGTACATTTCTCCCGACCACTGTTGGTCTCTTGGCTGGTGGCTCGGTGTTGAAAGTTCCTTCTCCAACCAGCTTCAACTGACATCTAACGTAATTTGCTACGGAGTAATGCTGGCAGCATAATTACTTTGCATCTATTAAATAGGAAATGTATTTCATGTATGTGTAGAACCTATTTAGAATGACTGACTTTACATAAAACGGCAGTGAAAGACATTTGAGTCAAACATTACTTTTGCCTCAATGAGGGTGGCGTGTGAGAGCATAATCGGCACGACAACGTTGTACTTATTGGCAGCGAGGCTAGCTACATTAGCAGCACACTTTTGAGAGTTATTGTGAATACGCTAACGCTTGATTTAGCGGAAAATCTAGTAAACGTACGTACCACCTGTCTCCTGTTCTGTTGTTGTTGTAGTTGTCGCTCAAATCGCTACAAGCACGTCCTCTGCTTATAACTCAAACTAGTCCAGCTCCACCATCAACCATTGTCTGTTAGTTGCCATCATTCGCTTGTTGTGAGGATTCCCGGGAGGAGGAATTTATACAATAAACGACTACCACACACACAACGATTTCTCTAAGATCGTCTTCTTGAAAATTGGGCATCAAAGGTGTCCAGGCAGAGGATAATAAGTGAGTGTGCTCCTGTATGTGTTTTTCATCATATTCATGGTTGAAAAGGCAGTCTCACAACTGTATGTTGAGGTATCAGAATCAGAATAATGTTTATTGGCATGTATGTGTATGCATTCTCTTGTTGTGTTTCTGATATAACTATAACACTGCATGTGGATTGGTATGAAGACTGCAGTGGGTTTAATTTTCTGCCCCTTACTTCATAGTTCTACGGGTATTTCTGTTCGAAGTGTGCATGCTTTTTTTATAGTGACGTTTCACGCTAACACTTTTGACAAGGGCAACCGTCTCGTTGCAGATTAAACACATCGGTTTTGTCCTGCCCACAAGCAGCACAAATGCATAGCCTACTTGTCAGTCCACTCTGTCTTAAATTCGAGAGTTTTGGAATCAACTTTTCGTGTGTGAGAGCCTGGCAGAGGATCATTAGTAAGTGTGCTAATGTATGTGTTTTTCAACATGTTCATGGTTGAAATCGCAGTCCCACAACTGTATGTTGAGGTATGCATGTTCTTGCTGTGTGTCTGATAGAACTATAATACTGCATGATGTATGATGTATGATGTATGATGTATGATGAATACCGTGGGTTTATTTTTCTGGCCCTGTCCTCAGAGTTTGGGGGGTAATTTTGTTCGAAGTGTGCATGCTTTGTTTCATAGTGACACATTCACGTTACCACTTTTTGACAAGGGCAACCGTCTCGTGGCCAATGAGTGCATTGTCATAGCGTTGTAGTTATTCAAAGGTTACCCAGCGATCATTGCAGTATGAATGTGACAAAAATACCAAAGAAAATAAGAACATATTCATTTTATTGGATCGTTTTATAATAGTTTCTGTATTGTATGTAAGATAAGCATATCGTTTTGTTATAAATCGCAATGTTTTTCACAAAAAAATGACCACCACGATGGAGATACATTTGCCTACTCAAGTGAATATTTAGCATTAGACATGCTAGTGTTGACTGAGCTACATGTCTCCAAGGCCCATGTGACTGCACCTGCCCGACAGGTCCTGAAGCAGCATCCGTGTCATGTCAGTGACAGTTGGGAGGAAAAACAATCAATGACTTCCAATAAAGAGGTTATGTGGTAGCTACTGGCTCGACAAACAGTCGTTACCCCACCCAGCGGTCCGAGGTTGAATAGGTTGAATAGACTTTAGGACGCATAGCCGTCGGAGTAGTATGTAAGCCCGACCAGTACGTTCAATTTTTTCTGAATCAACCGCCTGCCCCCGCCCGCCCATTTTTTTTTCGAGGACGGAGAGGGATGCAGAAGTATAAATTAGGCTTTACATCTGGGTGCCTGCTGCATTCTGGGGCCTGTAGTCATTTGACCGGCGGCCATCTTGTGGTTTGGCAGCCAGTCCTCTAGGGGAATGCCACACCCCTCTGCTAGCTGGCCCATCGTGATGCCACAATGTATTCATACACACACACACACACACACACACACACACACACACATATATACATACACACACACACACAAACACACACACACACACATATATACATACACACACACACACACACACACACACACACACACACACATGCACACACACACACACACATATATAGACACACACACACACAAACACACACACACACACATATATACATACACACACACACACACACACACACACACACACATGCACACACACACACACATGCACACACACACACACACACACACACACATATATAGACACACACACATTCTCTAAGGTGCACCAAGACCTCACTGTTAGACCAAAGGGAGTGATAATTAAAGACACACAGACAGAGAAAGAACGAGAGAGAGAGAGAGAGAGCGAGAGAGAGAGAGAGATAGAGAGAGAGAGAGAGAGAGAGAGAGATAGAGAGAGAGAGAGAGAGAGAGAGAGAGTTAGAGAGAGAGAGAGAGAGAGAGCTAGAGAGAGAGAGAGAGAGAGAGCGAGAGAGAGAGAGAGAGAGAGAGAGAGAGAGAGAGAGAGAGATGGGTCACTGCCGCATGTGCACACACTCCACTATATTTTCAGATGGCAGCAGTACCCCTGATCAAACACACACACACACACACATATATACATACACACACACACACACACACACACACACACACACACACACACACACACACACAACACACACACACACACACACACACACACATATACATACATATACATACACACACACACACACACACACACACACACACACACACACACACACACACACACACACACACACACACACACACAATCCAATCCAAAACACTAGTCTAAAACAATGCTAAAACACAGACCTAGTAGCAGCTCATAAACAGGGAAGAACTATAATAATAGAACGATAAGACAAATTGTAATTTCTAATGGAATATAACTACAATAATAGAATAATAATACATCTCTAATAGAGCTAGAATAAACAAGAAGACATAGCTATGGTCAAGTCTTGAATGCCAAAACATTTATTTAGAGGCTGCCTGTTTCTCTCTGGTCTTAGCATGTGCGCGCACATACACACACACACACACATACACACACACACACACACTGCACCATACTTGATCTGATTTTATTTTTTTGGTTCTAATTGCCTGAAGTTTTATACTGGCTGTTCTAATCTTCGGATATTGGTCATAACTCAGTATCTTTCTAAAGAACTTAGAACACATTTCAAACCAAACAAATAGTGCCCATAAGAAAAAGTCAGCAAAGATGTTATCAGTTTTCACAAACTTTTATTTACAGTGAAAAACAACATAGGAAAACATTATTTACAAACAGCATCAACAATATTTGACATAGAAGTTACTGGTGATGTTAGAGTCTCATGGATCTCATCATGGTTCTAAAGGGTTCTAAAGACTTCTCAGAGGGTTCCAGGTCATAGACTCTCACAGGGTCAGATCACAGGCTGATGTAAACACACTAGCCATCACTTAACACACACCCCGTAGACATCACACATACAC
>NC_137924.1:4438281-4440781 GCF_963457725.1 Sprattus sprattus | reverse complement strand
CATAGCACCCCCATAGCACCCCCAAGAAAATAATGGTTTATTTAGGCCTATTATTGTTATTTAATTTCATTCTGAGTTCTTAATAAAATGTATTGTGTGATAATAATATTTTAATCACAAAAGAAAATAACAGATTGAAATAAACAGATTTTTCACGTAGCACGACACAGACACGTTGCGTGAACGTGATTGTTCAATGAGTAGTAGGCAGTAACAGTAATCCTCGCGATCGGTCAATTCTAAGTCAAGCGTTCACAAAATCACGAAAATAGATCGGTATTTGATCCGCAAATTTCCTCGAGTTGAATAAGATGTTCAAGAGGAAGAAAAATGCAAGAGGTGTTGGATTCTGATTCTGATGTAGAAGAAGAGGAACATCCTGGTCCAAGTCAACCCTTCACCTCTACTGAGGGCGCTGCTAGCCATGCTGCTAGCACCCTGGGTGACTTAAGCATGAGGATTCAGCAAACAGGGGTAATGTCCGCGAGTTGCTATCTGTAATTGGAACATTTGATAAAACCGTTCAGAAAAAGTTAGATAACAACCCGTCAAATGCAAAGTATGTGCACCATGACGTGCAGAATGAGATCATCAATGTAATGGCAGAAATGATTAGGAAACAATTAAGGGATGTTTTAAGCATAGTTTTGTGCGCACTTTTTGATACACTTTTTGATCTCTTATTATTGTGGTTTCTACTGTTTGGTCTCATTCATGTTTTTATTGATTGTGACCTAAAATAATATAGCCTACACTTTTTGAAAGCATTTCTGACTCTTTGCCTTTTTTAATTCTAGTTAATTCTATCTGATATTCTAATCTGCCGTCTTTAGTTAGAAGTGTATTGAACTTGGTATGTTTAGTTTAATTTGTCGTATGGTAGTGGTGACCTGGTAGTCATCTGGCGCAAACTTTAATCCAGACACTGAAGTAAGTGAAGTATTTGGGATTACGTTATCTATAACATGCTGCATCCATTTTGACCGTCGGAGATGAACGCAGCTTTGTGCGCGTCCGTCAGAAGTAGCCTAATGATAATAATAATACGATCGATTTGAATGACGCTTTTTATGTACCCCAAAGACGCGTTAGAGATCAAACGTCTAAACATATGTGATGATATGGTGGGGAGGTGTTGTAGTAGAGAAAAATGAGACTCATATGCTATCACCCTAAATTCATAGCACCCTCAGTAAAACGCCGAGCACCCCCATAGCACCACCAGAAAAAAATCTCTGGCGCCGCCACTGCTACCAAATTATGTTTCCCTCACAAAAAAAGCTTGCTGCGATTGATTATAATGAAACATGCGGGTTAGTAGAGTGTTATGTAGGTAAGAAGCAACGGAGTCTATGTGCACGCGGGCCGGCAGTTGTCTTTCTGCCCAAATTTAGCTCTCGTGGTAACCCCAACCCCGGTTAGCGTTCACTCATTCTCTCGGACCGTTATGTGGGGATTTCACTCACGGGCGATTAGTACCTTACCTAAAGTTTCTCAAGTGAAAGGTTCTCAGGGTGCAAGAGAGAGACTTTCTGAGGGCGAACATGGTGACAAAACGGGTTTAAAGTGAATATTACAGCAATGAATGAGCAGACAACTCCATCCACGCACAGACCGAGCTCCTGCAGAATCCCGCGTGTGGTGTGTCAGTGTGTCAGCGTGTCAGCATGTTGCTCCACTCCGCTGCCAAAGTAGGCGTGGCACGGATCCATAAATAGTCTCCTCATGTTTTAGTAAACCATTTAAATCTCTCTCCACTGAGCCGAAGTTGCCTCTGGTTTAGCTTCAAGTCCGTTATCGGTGAGCACTCATCCATACCCGAGAGACGTCTTTTCAGATTGCAAATGACGTTGGCTTTTATTAAAATAAAAACAGACGTGCTGCTTATGAAAGTCGATATTTGTTTACAATAAGTTGGTGACGATGACAATAAAGGTGTGCAGTATAACTACTTCAGTGCAGAAGTTTTAGTGGCTTAAAGGGTTAATAGTTGCTCGTATGAAATATGCTTCCTGTTGTTATTATTTTAGCCACACACATTACACAGAGTGAGACTTGATTGTTTCTTCTGTCGACGACAAGCTCATGAATATTAACACGAACACGTTCGAAATGGGCGTTCCTTGACCCCGTTGCCACAGAAGCCGGCATTGTGTACATCCGGTTCACCTCGCTCTCTCCAGCTTTGACAGCTGAAGAATGTCATCACCTCACCGGGAGCTGGGCGGCGGGAGAAATGACGGGTGTGACGGAGATCAGCATACCGGGTGAGAGAGGAGAAACAGGTTGTTCTCAGACTCCTCTGGAAAGTTATACGCCACTCGTTCCGACTGTCTGAACACTGACAGGCTTATGTAGAGTGACAGGCTCCTTGTGTTGAACGTGCTGATGCTTGCCAACAGTATTAAGTGCAAGAGCTATTCTGAGGAAGCGGCTGTTTAAAGGATTTGTACCGTTAATATCTTTCTCACGTTGTGAGTGCTGGTGTGTGTGTGTGTGT
>NC_137924.1:4413281-4425781 GCF_963457725.1 Sprattus sprattus | reverse complement strand
AAGTATAATCCCAGTCTATCTTTATGTGTATGCATATAATATTGTTTGTGTGTAAATTATTTGTGTGTGAGTTTCAGGAGGTATCGTTTGAGGGTTTTGGTCCAATCTTCCAGAACTTTCCTCTGCTCTCGCCTCAGCCCCTCTCTCTAAGGCCCATCAGCCCCAGACCGGACCCCAGAGCCTCGGACGAGGGCTCCCCCAAACGCCCCCCCAAATCCCCCCTCAAGCGCACCCCCACCGGACCCCCTGCCGTCCTGCCCACAGACACCCCCAAACGCAAGGCTGTCGCTGCCAAGACCCAAACCGGTAAGCATGTCTATGCACTAACGCCCTATATAAGTAAGGGATAATGTATAGAACGCAGGTCATTGTCGGGAAAATAAGCCCCGACAGGGTGAACAGCACCCCGACGCGAAAGCGGAGGGGTGTTGCTTCACCCTGAAGGGGCTTATTTTCCCGACAATGACCGGTGTTCTATACATTATCCAGCTTATTATACGGTTACAACTAAAACAAACAAATTACTTAACACCGTGTGTCTTTTTACAATGCATTTGTTACTATACGTAGTGTTTAAAAGGAGAGAAATAGTTCGCCAAAGACGTTGAACTTCAAAGACAGTTGAACATTCTTTAGAACACAGCTGCTCAACCGTCCGCTGAAACTCCCTTGATAAGTTACCGTACTACTTGCGGAGTGCTACGAAAGACGTGAATTAGAGGCAAAAAGGCCACTTTCCTTGACAGCGGTCATTAAGTCCATAGCAACGGTCAGTTATCGGAAAATAGTTGACCGCAGAACGTTGGGAAGCCCCATTCAAGTGAATGGAGCATTCTACAGCATTAAGAAGAGCCGTGTAATAAGTCTGTTTATATGCCTACTAACGTACACTAACTATTCACACTAACGGCCTATATAAGTCTGTTTATATTCCTACTAACGTACACTAACTATTCACACTAACGGCCTTGATAAGTCTGTTTATATGCTGACTAACGTACACAAACTATTCATAAAGTGTATTGGCACGTCATTCATCAATATAATGTATTCATCTATCTATACATCACTCATTCATATATACATAGTGCTAGGCAGCCATTCATATATACATAGTACTAGGCAGCAGTGAGCCACAGGACCCTAACACAGGAACTTCTGTGTACTGAATTACTGTATAAATGTACCTGTTTATTAGGCCTCTGCGTACTGAATTACTGTATAAATATACCTGTATATTAGGCCTCTGCGTACTGAATTACTGTATAAATATACCTGTATATTAGGCCTCTGTGTAACACTGAATTACTGTATAAATATACCTGTATATTAGGCCTCTGCGTACTGAATTACTGTATAAATATACCTGTATATTAGGCCTCTGTGTAACACTGAGTTACTGTATAAATATACCTGTATATTAGGCCTCTGTGTAACACTGAGTTACTGTATAAATATACCTGTATATTAGGCCTCTCCTGTCAAGGCCAGTATAAGTAGGTTACAAGCTCTATAAGTCTGTACGTATGCTGATTTCATATAGATGCTAACTTCCAGTAGCATGTGCTGTTAGCATGCTAACATATGCATGTTAATCACACAGCAACATGTCAGATTTAAATTCTTAATCATGGTTATAAGCCAGCGGGTAATATGATTTTGGAATGTGATATTTTTCCGGTGTTGATTTTCACCTGGCGATGTGTTCTGTTTTCTAGACAAAATGGCTGCCAAACCTGTGGACAGGAAGCAGGAAGCTGAGCTGGATATGGAAACAGAAGAGCACACCTCCTCTCCAGACGCAACGACCAGGGGCAAACCTGTACAGGCGAAAGGTCAAGGTTTAAAGGTCACGAAAGGGCCAACAGAGGTTGTTTCCCGGACAGAGAGAGACACAGAGAGCCCAAGAGAGAGAGAGACACTCAGAAGTAAGACATCAGACCACAGCAAATCACCACTGGCAACCCCATTGAAGGTCACAGAGGTCAAATCACCACTGGCAACCCCAGTGAAGGTCACAGAGGTCAAATCACCACTGGCAACCCCAGTGAAGGTCACAGAGGTCAAATCACCACTGGCAACCCCAGTGAAGGTCACAGAGGTCAAATCACCACTGGCAACCCCAGTGAAGGTCACAGAGGTCAAATCACCACAGGCAACCCCAGTGAAGGTCACAGAGGTCAAATCACCACAGGCAACCCCAGTGAAGGTCACAGAGGTCAAATCTGCCACCGCTAGGGTCAAAGGGCTCACACCCGCTGCTGTTGAAAACGCTGGAGAAAGGAAGTCTTCACCAGGGCGACTTCAGGAGGTCAGGTCGAGCCCAGAGGAAGGTCAGAGGGTGAAATCTTCCCTTGGGAAGGGGAAAGACGTCAAGACAACCCCTGTCAGAGTTCACTCCGATGGAGAAGCTACTCCTGTCAAAGCCCGAAGCTCAACGAACCGAGATGAGAGTGTGCCTAAAGGTGCTGTGTTTCATAAGAGTGCTTCAGGAGAAGATGATGGAGATGGAGAGGAGAGCGAGGCCTCAGAGAGTCGAGCACAGTTACTGAAGGTCAAGCAGATCAAAGACTCATCGTCTCGCATCAAGACTCCTAAGGCCAAGAGCCAATCACCATCCAGAAGAGAAGCCAGCCAATCAATGACAACAAGGGCAAAGCCAGGAAGCCAATCAACATCCAGCAACAGATGTACCCCAGACAAAAGCCAGCTGCTATCTAGTCCATGGTCCACCCCATCCAGGAGACAAGCAACACCTCAGACCGCAAAGGCAGGACGTGGCCAAACTGATCAACGGACTACAAAGGCTCACAACCAATCGGCAGCCAAGAAGGTATCTTCTCCGGTGAACAGCCAATCATTGTCTAGCCCATGGTCCACCCCAACCAATAGCCCGACACGATCGAAACAGAGATCCGCCACAGGAAGAGGGGATCATGGGAGCCCCAAAGAGCTGCTGTTTGTAACAGAAACCCCTCAGACACAGGAGGGTGCTGCATCCAGTGGGATTCTGGGTAGTGTAGTTTCTGCTGTGGCAGGTGCAGCACTGGCAGGCTCAGCAGCTCTACTGATGGGGGCAGTCTCAGACACGCCAGAGGACCAATCAGCAGCCGGCAGTGACCAGGAAGCAATGGAGCAAAGGACCAATGAGGACGGACGGAGCGAGTCAGGAAGGGGATCTGTGCTCAAGGATGATGGAGAGAACGTGGGAGGGCAGGACAAGAAGGAGGAGAAGGAGGAGAGTGAAGACTGGAGCTTAAGTGTCGGGGAGGAGAAGGAGGCGCAGGAGGAAGAGGAGGAGGAGGAAGAAGAGGAGGAAGAGGGCACTGTGATTGGAGAAGGAGAGGAAGAAGGCACTGTGATGGGAGAAGAAGAACAGGAGGAGGAGGAGGAGGAGGGTGAGCGAGGAGAGGAGGAAGGAGAGAGGGAGAGTGGAGAGGAAAGACGTGAGGGAGAGAGCGAAGGAGAGAAAGAGGGGGAGGAGGAGGGTAATGAGGAAGAGGAGGGAGAGGAGGAGAAAGAGAGCGGAGAGAGTGAGAGCAGAGAGAAAGAGAGCGGAGAAGAGAAGGGAAGTGAAGAGCGAGAGAGTGGAGAAGAGGAAGAAGAGGCAAGCAAAGTTGAGGAAGAGGAAGAGGAGGAGCAGATGGAAGCGAAAGAAAGTGGAGAAGAGTCCACCGAGAAGGAGGAGGAGGAAGGTGAAGAGAAAGAGGGAGAGAGTGAAGACAGTGAAGGAGAGAAAGAGGGAGAGATGGAGAGTGAACAAATGGAAGTCGGTGAGGAAGAGGGAGATGGGGATGAAGAAAAGAGTCAGGAAGCGTCAGAGGAAGAAGAGGAGGAGAATAAACAGAATGAGGAAGAAGGCGAAGACGGAGGGAAAGAAGAGGGGGAAGAAGAGAGTAAAGAAAAGGGAGAGGAAGAAGAACAGGCTAACGAAGAGGAAGAGGAGGGAGAAGAGGCAGAAGAAAAGGGGGAGGAAGAGGGAGAAGATGAAGGAGAGGTGGAGGAGGAGGAAACAATAGAGCAAAAAGACGAGGAAAGGAAAGAAAGCGAAGGAGAGGCTGAAGAAGTCCAAGAAAAGGAGGACACGATGGAAGAAGAGAAGAAACTGGAGGAGGAAGAAAGAGATGGAAAGGGGGATGTTGGAGTAACGGAAGCAGAGGATGAACAGAGGGATGGAGAGATGGAGGGAAGGGCGGTAGATGGTAACGAGGAGAAAGGTGGAGAAGAAGAACGAGGGATGGAGAATGACGAGTGGGACGATCTGACAGAGGGAGAGGAGGAACAGTCTAAAACAGGAGGAGAGAAGACGGAAGAGAGGGGTGAAGGGAAGAGAAAGGCTGTGAGCGAGGAGAAGGAGGAGAAGGAGCAGGAGGAGCAGAAACCCAAACAGACCGACATCAGCAGACCAGCAGGAGGTGCCAGAGAGGACAGGAAACTAAAGAAAGGCAAAGCTGTGGAGACGGAGGAGGAAGAGGAGGAGAAGAAGGAGGAAGAGGAGGAAGGAGTAAAGCAGATGATCAGCACCAAAGAGCAAGAGAAACCAAAGCAGAAGCAGAAGACAGAAAAAAAGAAAAGGCAGACAGAAGAAAAGAAAGAGAGTGAGGAGGAGGAGGAGGAGGAGGAGGGAGACGACGATGATGATGAAGATGATGAGGAGGAGGAAGAAGAAGAAGTCAAACCTAAACAAAGAAGCAAAGACCAAGGAAGACAAACGCAGAAAGCCAAAGAACAAAAGAAACGTAGGAAAGAAAAGGAAACGGAAGAGGAAGAGGAAGACGAGGAAGAGAAGGAGGAAGTGAAACCTAAACAGAAAACCAAAGAACAGGCGAGACAAAAGCAGAGAGGAAAAGAAGAAAAGAAGTCAAAGAAGCAAGAAAAGAAAGAGAGTGAAGAGGAAGAGGAAGAATCTGAGGAGGAAGAGTCTGAGGAGGAGGAGAAGGAGGAAGTCAAACCTAAACACAAAGCCAAGGAACAGGTGAGACAAAAGCCGAGAGGAAAAGAACAAAAGAAAGAAGAAAAGAAACGAAAACAAATCAAAAAGAAAGAAAGTGAAGATGAGGATGAAGAGTCTGAGGACGAGGAATCTGAAGAGGAGGAGTCTGATGAGGAGGAGGAGTCTGAAGAGGAGGAGTCTAATGAGGAGGAGGAGTCTGAAGAGGAGGAGGAGGAGTCTGAAGAGGAGGAGTCTGAAGAGGAGGAGCCAGTCACGAACAAAAAGCAAGGAGGCAAACTGCTAAGGAAGCCACAGAAAGGACAAAAGAAAGACAGTGAAGAGGAGGAGGAAGAGTCGTCGTCGGAGTCGGAATCTGAGGAGGAGGAGGAAGAGGAGGAGGAAGAGGAGAAACCATTGAAACTGAAACAAAATGTTAAAGAGCAGAAGAAACCAAAGCAGGGACTGAAGGACAAGAAGAAGCCGACCAAGGGAAGGGCAACAGAAAGTGATGATGATGATGATGACGATGATGATGAAGAAGAAGAGGAGGAAGAAGAGGAAGAAGAAGACGAATCAGAGGAAGAAGAAGAGGAGGAGGAGAAGCCCAGAAAAGGAAAGACTAAACCAAAAGCAGCACCCTCAGGCAGACAGACTGGCAGACAGACAGGCAAGCAGACAGGCAAGCAGACAGGCAGACAGACAGGCAGACAGACAGGCAGACAGACAGGCAGACAGACTGGAAAGCAGACTGGCAAGCAGACAGGCAAGCAGACAGGCAGACAGACAGGCAGACAGACAGGCAAACAGACAGGCAAAGCTGCAGGTAAACAGCGTGCTACGAATGGAGCTCCTGATTCCGAGGGCTTCTGGAATGATGTCTTACCCCAGTACTTAGACCTCAGATAGACACACACACACACACACACACACACACACACACACGCGCACACACACACACACACACACACACACACACACACACACACACACACACACACACACACACGTAATCAAGCACATTTGATAGGCAGAGTAGCTGTTTCATCACTGCGATATCAGACGGTCCAGTGTGCCTTGGTTTGTGAAATAATTTGACTAGTAATCCTTAGAGTTTAGAGGTGTCTGTTCTAACTTCTGTAACTCCCCTCAGAGTTTAAAGGTGTCTGTTTTAACTTCTGCAACTCCCCTCAGAGTTTAAAGGTCTCTGTTCTAACTTCTGTAACTCCCCTCAGAGTTTAAAGGTGTCTGTTCTAACTTCTGTAACTCTCCTCAGAGTTTAAAGGTCTCTGTTCTAACTTCTGTAACTCTCCTCAGAGTTTAAAGGTGTCTGTTCTAACTTCTGAAACTCCCCTCAGAGTTTAAAGGTCTCTGTTCTAACTTCTGAAACTCCCCTCAGAGTTTAAAGGTCTCTGTTCTAACTTCTGTAACTCCCCTCAGAGTTTAACGGTGTCTGTTCTAACTTCTGTAACTCCCCTCAGAGTTTAAAGGTCTCTGTTCTAACTTCTGTAATTCTCCTCAGAGTTTAGAGGTGTCTGTTCTAGCTTATCTCTAACTCCTCATGGTTCTACTATTGTTCTACGTTTCTTCAGTGTCTACCAGCGAGTTCCCAGAGTTCCAATAGAACTCTCTGGATGTTCTGTCTATGTGAAGATAAGCACACAGTCTATATGTGATGATCAAGCGCAGGACGTTCTTAGATGGTCTTTATGAAACAAACACACACACACACACACACACACACACACACACACACACACACACACACACACACACACTCCTGCCACATCTCCCCTAGCAACTGTGAGATAAGCACACAGTCTATATGTGATGTTCAAGCGCAGGACGTTCTTAGATGGTCTTTATGAAACAAACACACACACACACACACACACACACACACACACACACACACACACACACACGCCACATCTCCCCTAGCAACTGTGAGATAAGCACCCAGTCTCTATGTGATGTTCAAGCGCAGGACGTTCTTAGATGGTCTTTATGAAAGGCTGTTCTGTATGTGCAGTAAGTGTATTTATTGCACATGGACTGAAGGGTTAAAGGAATAAGGATTGGTCTGTTATTCTGTATAAATGTGAATTAAATGGTGAATTAAATGGTGACCTGGCATTTCTCCTTGTAACTATTCCTCACCCTATCATTAAAACACACACACACACACACACACACACACACACACACACACACACACACACACACACACACACAGACACATTCATATGAGTCACTGTACAGTTTGTCATGCTGCCCACAGATCCCCACCTACACACACACATACAAACACACACATAAAATACACACACACACTCTCACACACACACACATTCATTTGTGTCACTGTAAAGTTTGTCATGCTGCCCACAGATCCCCACCTACACACACACACACACACACACAAATACACACACACACACACACACATTGGCACAAACACAAATACCTTTCACTTTCTCAATTCACCTTTACACCATCGCAATTCTCAGAGAAGCAGTCTAGCTCAGGTAAAGCCCTTGCGGTCACCGTAACAACAGATAAGTACAGCCCTCGCAGTCACTCTTTCAGACAGAATGAGATCAAATGCGTACTCTCACTCTCACTCTCTGGGCCCTATCTTGCCGATCAGAAACGCAAGTAGGACGGCGCCAAGCGCAAGTAGCTTTGTGGGCGGCTCTATGGCGCAGTTGCTATTTTAACGGCGGAAAAAACACGCTTGCGTCCAGCGCAAGTGTCAAAAGGGTTGGTCCAAAGGAGGTTACTCAGCCATAGGTGTGGTTTGGGCGTAATATGCAATAAACCAATCGTAGCGTCATTTCACATTCCCTTTAAGAGCGAGAAGCGCATAGTCCATAGCGGCTTGTTATTTTGATGGCGGAATTACCTGGTGGAAGACCGGAGAAGTTCACAGCCGAGGAGACCGACGTGAGATTTACACCAATTTTTTGGCAAGCCAGAAATCATTGTGAAATCCATATCCAAGATATTTTAAAAATAAGCATATATGTAGCCTACACATTGACCCAAATGATTCAGGTTAATTGAAGCTGCGTGACATTTGATTTATTGTATGGCTTTGTAAAAAGCCGGGAGATAGATATATATGGGGATGCGAGAAACCCTCCAAAAGTAAGCAAAGTCAAGCAAGCATGTCAAGATATTGCCGTGATTGTTTCTGCAACGGGGCACCCGAAAACGTTGCCGAAAACGCTATAATGACGTCCGGAGACGTGGGACATCCAAGCTGGAAGGTAACACACGTTCTCGTGCCTTCACGGGAGGTGGATCTGCCTCGACCCAGGATCTGACGGCAGCAGAGGACATCGCCACGTCTACCCTCACGCCTGAGAGCGTGCAGGGATTTGGGGGCATGGAAATCGGCACCCAAGCCAGTGCACCAGCTGACCAAACCCAAGGTACATAAATAAAGTCCACATACACAGAGATGAGTTTACAAGATTTATAATAATACTGGCATTAAATAAATGCAACAAAGCCATACAATAAATCAAATGTCACGCAGCTTCAATTAACCTGAATCATTTGGGTCAATTGTGTACGCTAGATGTATGCCTAGTTTTTAAATGTCTTGGATACGGATATCACAATGATTTCCTCATGTGGTAAATACTTTATTTTCCTTGTAATTATATATGGCTTGCCAAACAATTGGTGTAAATCTCTCGTGAAGACGACAGAAGTAAAGTGTAGCCTACAGGTCCTATACTGTGCGGGCAAGCACATGCGCCCTTAAAATAGCGTTCTGAATACGCGTTACAGACTTTAGACATTGCGCCTCACATTAGACCAGCTTTTTTTTGGTCAATGGCGCACGGCGCACGGCGTTGTTTTGAAACTGCAAAATACCACTTGCGCCAGAGAAACGCCTTCTCTGTTCCGCCCCCGCCCATGTCGACGCAAGTTCATTTCGAAGCGCGCCTCTGGAGGGAAAATCGCGCTGAGCGCCGGGTGCAAGATAGGAATGATACATGCGTCGGTGACAATGTCAATTGCGCTGGGTGCAAGATAGGGCCCTCTGTCTCACTCTCTTTCTGTCACTTAGTCTCTCACTCTCTTTTTTCTCTCTCTATCTCTCTCTCTCTCTCTCTCTCTGTCTCTCTCTCTCTCTCTCCCTCTCTTTGGCACTCTGTCTTGCTGGCTTTAAAAGCAACACAGATAAACTCCTAGATGGACAGACTGTCATTACCACATACCAGAACCTTTCTTCTGCTCAGATTACTGTTATTAAACGCATGGGGATCATACACAGACTGAGCCAAACACACACAAACACACACACACACACACACACACACACACCGACCTTCTTGATACATCGCCTACACACCTACACAAACACTGCATGCATTCCTGCCACCCGCTCACAACTCATACACACACACACATCAGACCCCCTCCCCCTCCATAATAAACTTGAAGAACACACACTATACTTCATCCTACTCTTAGCAGACAAGCTCATAAGTCATAACCTGGCAGCTACCTCTCCCCCGGTCAACTGTGTGTCCAAATAACTAACTAAGTAACTCACCCTAACCCTTTCTCCCAGTCAGCTTCTGTGTGTCTAACTAACTAACTCGACCCCCACATACGACCCACACATACAGTATGGCACACATACGACCCCCACATACGACCCACACATACAGTATGGCACACATACGACCCCCACATACGATCCCCACATACGACACACACATACGACCTCCACATACGACCCCCACATACGACACACACATATGACACACACATATGACACACACATACGACCCCCACATACGACCCACACATACGACCCACACATATGACACACACATACGACCCCCACATTCGGCCCCCACATACGACCCCCACATACGACCCACACATACTACCCACACATACGACCCCCACATACGACACACACATACGACACACACATACAGTATGGCACACATACGACCCCCACATACGACCCCCACATACAGTATGGCACACATACGACCCCCACATACGACCCACACATACAGTATGGCACACATACGACCCCCACATACGACCCACACATACGACCCCCACATACAGTATGGCACACATACGGCACACACATACGACCCACACATACGACCCCCACATACAGTATGGCACACATACGGCACACACATACGACCCCCACATACGACCCCCACACATACGGCACACATCTGGTGGATCAGCCGCAGGCAGGTCAGAGTTGCCAGTGGCGGAAGAACCACTCTGATTTTTTACTTGAGTAAAAGTACCAAAACAGCAAATGTCTTTGTTTTTGGGAGGGAAATTGGATCACCAACTGAGATGAATGTGAGAGGTTTTTAGGGTAAACATCCCTATTTGGTGGAGCTGTTAACAACAAGACAGCTGTCTGACTAGTCTGTGACCCTGACTACACACAGCTTTTTGTAAGAAGTCAGAAGCCACAAAGATTGGAAACCACTTGCTTAATCTTTAACGATGTGTTCTATTTTTTAAAGCTTGCTATACATTGTGTGAAAATCAGACAAATAAATGTAGTTGACAAGAATGAACAACATTTCCTTTTGAAATGCAGTGGAGTGGAATTATAAAATAGCATAAAATGGAAAATAAAGTAACTTCAAAATTGTTACTCAGTGTGTGTGTGTGTGTGTGTGTGTGTGTTTGTGTTTGAGAGGGTTTCATAGCCACTCTAGAACGGGAGCAGAGGAAGGCAAACATTAACATTAACATATACCTGTCACAACTGTGTAACTGCTGCTAATATGTGTTGTGTGTGTGTGTGTGTGTGTGTGTGTGTGTGTGTGTGTGTGTGTGTGTGTGTGTGTGTGTGTGTGCGTGCATGCGTGCGTGAGTGCGTGAGTGTGTGTGTGTGTGAGGGAGAGAGAGAGAGACTTTGCGATGTGAGAGGAGGAGTGATTGCCTCTGGGAGCTGAGAAGGTATCATACAGATGTGAGAATATGCTGCTAAACACGCATACACACGCAAACGCACAAATTAGCATAATATAAAGCAGCGAAGCCACAGAGTTGGCCTCCTACGCCAAACAGGCCACGCGCCAGCAGGATGTATCCAGGCCCGCGCGGGGATGAAAGGCTCTCGTGTTTCTCCGGGGGAGGCGGGCCCTCGCGGAGGAGGAATGTGCCGGAGGTCTCGGACTCAAAGCCCGTGCAGTTTTGAACATGGACACCTGGCTGTGCGTGTGCGTGCTCCTGGGACTCGAGCTCTCGTGCTGCTTTGGATACGAAGGTAAGAACGCCCGTGCTTGACCGTGACTTCTGTCGGGATAGATTATCCTTCAGAAAGTAAACGGACTCGCGGTCACACAAACGCAGCGTCTGGTAGGCTGTACAGACAAGTGGATATCATTGACCTGTAAACACTTTATTGTTCTAACGTAAAGTCGAGGGAATATCTCAGTTTTGGAGCAGTTTATGCGCTTACTTTTTGGGATTAGCGCAATCCCGGCTCCCAGCCTGAGTTTCTGTTTACGTGGACGGATTTGGGGCTGGGGGGGGGGAGAGGAGAACGGGGGCCAGGGGGGGAGCACGAGGGGAGAGGGGAAGGGGAAACGGCTGCCACACACTGCTTCTCTCATCCGACCGCCGACAAACAACCCAACCTGGCGCCGTGTCAAATCCGACCTGAGTGAAAGTGTTTCTGAAAGTGCATATGACGCCTAAAAAAAAGGTAAAAGCCAGGCATATACGTATCAAAACTAGACATGAAACATAGTACTTTGAAGTCATGTGTAAACCCGATGATTGAAAATTAAAGTTTGTATGGCGTTTCAAAGTGTGGTTGCACTGTGTCCAATCGGACCTGAGTGATAGTGCGTGTTTTAAAGGATATAAAAGCTGCAGACACTACTCTATAGTGTGTGTGTATAGTACTGTACGCTATTCATGCAGCACAGTGGAGCATCGTTGAGACTGTGAGAAAGAACCGAGTTGGCAGAACCGAAGTCAGTGGGGGAGACACGGTGAAATTGGGTCAGTGGTGAAGCAATAGCGAAAATCTTTGTGCATTGTGTTCAGGGATTGTGTGTGTGTGTGTGTGTGCATTGTGTTCAGGGGTTGTATGAAAGGTTTTTTAGAGTCACCATACGGGATCAATGAAGGTGTGTGTCCCCCCCCCCCCGTGCACTTACATGTCTATCAGATGACAGTACAAGGGCTTCACGAGGGAGCCGCTTACTCGGCAGCAGCCTGCGTCATCTCGAGCCTTTTCCACTGTACTCTGCAGTCTGCAAGTTGCTTCACACACACACAAAAACACACACACACACACACACACACACACACACACACGCTACGCTCACGCTGTTTGCTCCATAAGGTGCTCTTTGTACAGTGCGAGCGAGTGAAGTGCCGCGGTGTCTTTACGAGCCGCTCAGGGGGAGGCCACATCAGTGCCAACCGAAGCGCGAGTGGTGTGCCAGTTTATGGAAAAGGCGCGAAGCCGTAGAGTTTGACGTTGGAAACTTCTCAACTCTGCTGAGCTGCGTGCTTGTAAGTGTGTGTGTGTCTGTGTGTG
>NC_137924.1:4388281-4393281 GCF_963457725.1 Sprattus sprattus | reverse complement strand
CTTTTGGAAATGGTCTTATAGCTTTCCCAAGACTGATGGGCTGTCAGTACCTTCTTCCTGATGTTCTCGGATATCTCGTTTCCTCTCTGCATTGTTGATCTGTGTGGGTACACCTTGGCACTACAGTAGTTTGGTTGGTTTCCTCTCTCTTTTAATCTGTGTTGCCCAAACCTTTCCCTAAGGATGTCTCAGATGATCGGTTTGCTCAATTGACTAATTAATCACCCAAATAAGTTTCACTGAATCTGTTACCTGCTTGACTTTATCAATTCAGCTGGGGGTTCACTTACTTTTGAAATGGACTAATTCCATGTTTCATGTAGTTTTTCGGCTACTCAAACAATTTCCTCTAAACAAGTACATGCAAATGATAAACATAAACCTGACATTTCATCTATGGAAAATTGGTGATAAAAAAATGAAAAATCATGGTAAAACAACAGAAAACGCTTAAGTGCTCAAGGGGTTCACATACTTTCAAGTGGCACTGTATATACAACAGACCATCCAGACACACTGGAGATATATACCACAGACCATCTAGACACACTGGAGATATATTTATTGTGATTGTTATGTGCCAATGTATCAGAATATGCTTGACTGACTTCTGACCGTGTTCACGTTTACCTTGTGTAGTGGTTCAATCAGCAATATTTAGTTAGACATAGCCATGTCATTTTAAATCCATCTGTTAAACTTTCAAAAGGCTTTAATAACTTAATGACTAAGCAGTTAGACAGTTATAGTGAGACATTTAATAAACTGAATAAATGTGAAACCTGATTGAGTTCCAATGACTCTTTGATGTTGTTCCCTCTTCAGCCAGAAGAGGGCGCAGTTCACACCTGTGATGATGTGTCAGGACTCCTCTCAGTGCAACCCCACGAGGAAGAGATGTCAGCTGGGATCTACATCCTGCTGCAACCCCTCCAGTCCCCCCAGCAGCTGAGGCTCAGGGGGCTGTTTAAAACACCAGACTCAACCTGAAAACACCAGACTCAACTTTGACCTCTGACCCCAGACAGTTAGCCTGGTGACACCAGCCTACGTATTTCCGCCTGAATTGATTTCAAGCTCATACTCAGTCTGGCCCAACCCCATTGACAATCGTCTCCAGAACTCAAAATTTTGCAGGACCAATCAGCGAACAGTTCAGAGCTGTGATGCAAAACTCGCCTTGGAGGAAAAGACACAAAAAGCTATCGGAAAAGTTGTCTCAACTCTCGAGAACATCAGAAAATTAAAAGGAGAACAAGAGTATTTTCTTGTAAGTTTTATGATTGGAAAGGACGTCGAAGCTCTTCTCCCAACTGGCTTTGGGAAGAGTTTAATCTACCGAATGCTTACTAAACGTTGCTGATTGGTTAAGGGAACTCCAATGATTTTAAACCTCAAGATAAGCACCCGCCCATCTCGGAAACCAAAATGCATTGGGTTGGCCCAGACTGAAAGACAGAATGAAATGGAGTCACAGGCTGGTAATGGCCAGGCTACCAGACAGTGCCCCTGACTTTAAACAGGCACCAGGTGACCCCCACCTCTCTGACCACTCTACTGTGCAGACAGCGCCCCTGACCCCAGTGTGCAGACCACCTCACCTTTGACCTCTCTGCTAAAGGGTACCCTCATCTTCTCGGGTTCTTCTGAATATGCATGTCTTGGATGCATTCATATCGCACGTGTTGTTTAGTATGTATTCATATCGCACACGTTGTTTAGAATGCATTCATATCGCACACGTTGTTTAGTATGCATTCATATCGCACACGTTGTTTAGTATGCATTCATATCGTACACGTTGTCTTCAAAGCATTCATATCGCACGTGTTGTTTAGTATGCATTCATATCGCACACGTTGTTTAGTATGCATTCATATCGCACACGTTGTTTAGTATGCATTCATATCGCACACGTTGTCTTCAAAGCATTCATATCGCACACGTTGTTTAGTATGCATTCATATCGCACACGTTGTCTTCAAAGCATTCATATCGCACGTGTTGTTTAGTATGTATTCATATCGCACACGTTGTCTTCAAAGCATTCATATCGTACACGTTGTTTAGTATGTATTCATATCGTACACGTTGTTTAGTATGCATTCATATCGCAAACGTTGTCTTCAAAGCATTCATATCGCACACGTTGTTTAGTATGCATTCATATCGCACACGTTGTTTAGTATGCATTCATATCGCACACGTTGTCTTCAAAGCATTCATATCGCACACGTTGTTTAGTATGCATTCATATCGCACACGTTGTTTAGTATGCATTCATATCGCACACGTTGTTTAGTATGTATTCATATCGTACACGTTGTTTAGTATGTATTCATATCGCACACGTTGTCTTCAAAGCATTCATATCGCACACGTTGTTTAGTATGCATTCATATCGCACACGTTGTTTAGTATGTATTCATATCGTAAACGTTGTTTAGTATGCATTCATATCGCACACGTTGTCTTCAAAGCATTCATATCGCACACGTTGTTTAGTATGCATTCATATCGCACACGTTGTTTAGTATGCATTCATATCGCACACGTTGTCTTCAAAGCATTCATATCGCACACGTTGTTTAGTATGCATTCATATCGCACACGTTGTTTAGTATGCATTCATATCGCACACGTTGTCTTCAAAGCATTCATATCGCACACGTTGTTTAGTATGCATTCATATCGCACACGTTGTCTTCAAAGCATTCATATCGCACACGTTGTTTAGTATGCATTCATATCGCACACGTTGTCTTCAAAGCATTCATATCGCACACGTTGTTTAGTATGCATTCATATCGCACACGTTGTCTTCAAAGCATTCATATCGCACACGTTGTTTAGTATGCATTCATATCGCACACGTTGTCTTCAAAGCATTCATATCGCACACGTTGTTTAGTATGTATTCATATCGCACACGTTGTTTAGTATGCATTCATAT
The DNA here is from genome assembly GCF_963457725.1 of Sprattus sprattus. Lineage (NCBI taxonomy): Eukaryota > Metazoa > Chordata > Actinopteri > Clupeiformes > Clupeidae > Sprattus > Sprattus sprattus. Next base: position 4,390,328 of record NC_137924.1, on the reverse strand, counting down.
CGCACACGTTGTCTTCAAAGCATTCATATCGCACACGTTGTTTAGTATGCATTCATATCGCACACGTTGTCTTCAAAGCATTCATATCGCACACGTTGTTTAGTATGTATTCATATCGCACACGTTGTTTAGTATGCATTCATATCGCACACGTTGTCTTCAAAGCATTCATATCGCACACGTTGTTTAGTATGCATTCATATCGCACACGTTGTCTTCAAAGCATTCATATCGCACACGTTGTTTAGTATGTATTCATATCGCACACGTTGTTTAATATGCATTCATATCGCACACGTTGTCTTCAAAGCATTCATATCGCACACGTTGTTTAGTATGCATTCATATCGCACACGTTGTCTTCAAAGCATTCATATCGCACACGTTGTTTAGTATGCATTCATATCGCACACGTTGTCTTCAAAGCATTCATATCGCACACGTTGTTTAGTATGCATTCATATCGCACACGTTGTCTTCAAAGCATTCATATCGCACACGTTGTTTAGTATGCATTCATATCGCACACGTTGTCTTCAAAGCATTCATATCGCACACGTTGTTTAGTATGTATTCATATCGTACACGTTTAGTATGTATTCATATCGCACACGTTGTTTAGTATGCATTCATATCGCACACGTTGTTTAGTATGCATTCATATCGTACACGTTGTTTAGTATGTATTCATATCGCACACGTTGTTTAGTATGCATTCATATCGCACACGTTGTTTAGTATGCATTCATATCGCACACGTTGTTTAGTATGCATTCATATCGTACACGTTGTTTAGTATGTATTCATATCGCACACGTTGTTTAGTATGTATTCATATCGTACACGTTTAGTATGTATTCATATCGCACACGTTGTTTAGTATGCATTCATATCGCACACGTTGTTTAGTATGCATTCATATCGTACACGTTGTTTAGTATGTATTCATATCGCACGTGTTGTTTAGTATGTATTCATATCGTACACGTTGGTTTGGCTCCATGAATAAAGCAGACCGTCTGCCCCAAGAGACTCCAGACGCTTGCAGACGATCAGAGACAGAGGCAGCATTGTGTTTGTGTGTGTGTGCGGGTGTGTGTGTGTGTGTGTGTGTGAGAGACAGAGGCAGCAGAGAGCCCAGTGCCAGCCGGACCGGAACCGTCTCACTGATAACCACAGATCCATCAAACACACACACATACACACACACATGTCTCTTTGTGACAACAGATCCATCTCACACACACGTCTCTCTGATAACAACAGCCCCATCACACACACACACACACACACACATAGATGATGAATGAGCCAATCTCTCCAGCCTTATCTTGAGCTCACATTCGCTCAAACACACAAACACAGATACTGATACACACACACACACACACACCTATCATCGCTACTCAGCTCTAACACACACAAACAGAAACACACACACAGTAGTACACATGCACACACCAACACACACACACTTACACACATTCATACTAGTACACAGAGACACACTAATACTCTCTAGATTGAAGGACCAATTCTGTCTCTCTCACACACACACACACACACACAGTGTTAGTAACAGAGGCTGGGTCGGTGTGTGTTTAACCACGAGCTTTAATATGAGATTGATGACACACAAGAATAACAAGCTGAGACAGCAAACTCATTAGTTTGCAGAGACATGCAGCTGACGCCTAGAGCGTGCACACACACACACACACACACACTCTCCCCATCCAAAGACTCACACTCACACAATCTGTCTCACCCACACACTCATACAGACACACACACAAATATAGTACATTTTAGAAGGGCCTGTGGACTGAGAGCTTTAGGTGTGCCGTGTGCTTCTCTCTTGTGAGTGTGTGTGTGTGTGTGTGTCCTCACATGGGGCCTCTGTGAGCTAGAAGTCATATTTATTTGTAGTAGGTGGCTTTTCCAGATTCGTGTGTGTGCCACCTTGTCGTGTTGCACATGTGTGTGTGTGTTTGCCACCTCGTTGTGTTGGACATGTGTGTGTTGTGTGTGTGTGTGTGTGTGTGTT
>NC_137924.1:4358281-4360781 GCF_963457725.1 Sprattus sprattus | reverse complement strand
CACACCTCTACAGCACACACACCAACACAACACAACACACACCAACACAACACACACATCTACAGCACACACACCAACACACACCAACACAACACAACACAACACAACACACACATCTACAGCACACACACCAACACAACACACACACACCAACACAACACACACATCTATAGCACACACACCAACACACACATCTACAGCACACACACCAACACACACCAACACAACACAACACAACACACACATCTACAGCACACACACCAACACAACACACACCAACACAACACAACACACACTTACACAACACAACACACACACCAACACACACCAACACAACACAACACAACACACACATCTACAGCACACACACCAACACACACCAACACAACACACACATCTACAGCACACACACCAACACACACCAACACAACACACACCAACTCACACCAACACAACACACCACAACACACACCAACACAACACACACATCTACAGCACACACACCAACACAACACAACACACACCAACACAACACACACATCTACAGCACACACACCAACACAACACACACCAACACAACACAACACACACCAACACAACACAACACACACCAACACAACACAACACACACCAACACACAGCACACACACCAACACAACACACACCACAATACACAGCACAACACACACCAACACAACACAACACAACACACACCAACACCACACACACCAACACCACACCACACACACCAACACAATGCACCACACACACCGACACAACACAACACACACCAACACAACACAACACACACCAACACAACACACACCACACACCAACACAACACAACACAACACAACACAGCACAACACACACCAACAAAACACAATACACACCAACACAACACAACACACACCAACACAACACAACACAACACCAACATAACACAACACACACCAACACAACACAACTCAACATACACCAACACAACACACACCAACACAACACAACACAACACACACACACCTACAGCACACACACCAACACAACAGAACACACACCAACACAACACAACACACACCAACACAACACACCACACACCAGCACAACACAACACAACACACACCAACACAACACAACACACCACCCACCAGCACAACACAACACAACACACACCAACACAACACAGCACACACCAACACAACATAACACAGACCTTCATAACACAGACCAACACAACACATCACAACACACACCAACACATCACTACACACACACCAACACATGTTGTCATGTTGTGTGTTGTGATGTGTTGTGTTGTGTATATATCGACACATGGATGAAATTGGAAGAGAGCATTAACTAAAATAAATGAGAAAGTTTCCACTTTTATTCAGAAAGAAATTTGTCATTTGAAAATAGGCCAGGGAAAACTCCATCATTCCATTTTTATCTTGAAATGTTCCTTTTACTCAGCTGCGAATGATTTGCGTGCTAGTGTGTGTGTTTGTGCGTGAGTGTTTGTGTGTGTGTCTGTGAGTAAGAGATGTGTTTTGTGTGTGTGTGTTGTGTGTGTTTTGCAGGACCCCCTGTTGAGCTTCCTTAACCAGGTGTTAGGAAACAGCACTTATAATAAAGCACCTCCCAGGGCTAAGACATCAATTTACTGTGTGAAGCATGTGTGTTCAAATGGAATCTCTGGGGGAAACCAAAACAAATATGAAGAAAAGCATCAGAAACAGCATAACACAGGATAACACTGTGTGGCACAGATACAACATAACACACACTAATGCAACACAACACAAACACACTATAAAACAACACAACATAACACAACACACACTTATATAACATAACACTAACACAACACAACACGACACACACTTACCGTATATAACATAACACTAACACAAAATAACACAACACACACAAATACAACATAATGCAACACACACTAACATATCACACAAATAAAACACTTACACACTAATACAGCGGTCTCAAACTGAAGTTACCAGGGACCGGGGACTGTTTGATCTGTTGAATTGCCTTTCACAATACTGTAGATACCACATGTACCATGTGTAATCAGTGGTACAATGGCTAGTGTTGGTGATGAAATCGCTTGGCGGGTCAAATCTGGCCCGCGAGCCGGGAGTTTGAGACCCCTGCACTAACACAACACACACTAATACAATACAACACTAACACACTAATACAACACAACACACACTTAAACAATTCAACACTAACACACTAACACAACACAACACACACTTATACAATACAACACTAACACACTAACACAACACAACACACACTAATACAATACAACACTAACACACTAACACAACACAACACACACTTATACAATACAACACTAACACACTAACACAACAAAACACACACTAATACAATACAACACTAACACACTAACACAACACAACACACACCAATACATTATAACACAGGAGGATAACACTGTGTAGTACGGAGATGG
>NC_137924.1:4254228-4329228 GCF_963457725.1 Sprattus sprattus | reverse complement strand
ATCTAGATGTGATTGTTCAGTACATATACGTGCATAGGCATATCAGATGATTTCTGAGAGAATTATGTTTAACTGTGGCCTCAGCAGCATATTGTTAACAAGTTAAATCTTTATTATATTAAATATTTGAAGATGAGGGTAATTACAAGGGACCCACAGAATGTTTATTCGCCTTGTGCAAGCATTCATTTTTAGTTTCAGAATGTCTTATTTACATAGTATTATCTGTGTGTGTGTGTGTGTGTGTGTCTGTGTTTGTGTGTGTCTTTCTGAGTGTGTGTGTGTGTGTGTGTGTGTGTGTGTGTGTGTGTGTGTGTGTGTGTGTGTGTGTTATTTGAGCTGTAGTGTTTAAGCACAGAAGCACACAGCATCCGTGAGAAGGTCAGACTTTGGTCTGACAAGGTTTCAACATGTTTCAAAACAGAACGTATCTAGAATGACTGACACTCACACACGTATCACAAAACGCTACAGTTCATAAACAGCTCTGTCTAAACCAAGAATACAATAAAGTAAATAAAAGATTAAGTAAAACAAATAATTCTACATTCTACATTTACATAATGTGCATGGTGTATAAGTACTTCCCTGAGGTAAGTTTCTCTGCGCTTCAAAAGACAAATTAAAGATAATATAAGAGGCCTATGACAGATGATCACTGAGACAGAGGATGCTTCTATCAGGGGTGTTAGTTATGTTCCTGCAGGTCACCTGATATGGACGGTTGCCTGGAGACCAACTGTGGGTGAGGGTAAGTATATTGGTAGAGCTATATAGGTAGGGTAGGACTGTTATAGGGGCTGTTCTTATTTTATCACAGGACACAATCTTGAGTGTCGGCCAGAACACTGCTTCAAGGCCAGGATGTTTAGGGCAAGGGAGGTGCATGTTGGAGATAAGGCAATGATGAGGCAAAGTCTGAGTCAACCACTTTGTAATAAAGGCGAATCAGGAATACAGGAATTCTCTAACAGAGATCCTCAGTATGTTGCAAGCCACCAGTGTGGAATATATGTGAGATACACATATTAGGTTTAGTTACAGTGTGGTTAGCTTTCATGGACGCACACGTCGAACTAAAGAGTTTCTAGGTCTCAACACATGAGAGGCATGGAATTGCTGCTTCAATAGCGCGACACAGTAAAATAAAACAATGTGCATTCTTATCTCAAGCATGACATTGGTGCTGCCTATAACAAATTAAGAGTCCTTAGTCATGAAAAGGATAAAGAATATATTAAATGGCAAATAAGCCCAGAGCCTTTTTTACACAAACTGAGCGTGCTCACAATACACAGGCTAAACCACCAGCAGACACTTCCTGTCAGGGGGGGGAGGGGGGGGGGGGGGGGGGGGGGTAATCTCTCTTTCCAGGGGTATTTTATCTCTGCCGAATTTCAGAGGCCCAGGCCTGGCCTGAGGCCGCCGTGATCACAAAATAAGTGCGTATACTTCTCTCTTTCGCTCTCATTTCTCATGCTGTCGGCACAGTGTTCCGTCTTTTGATACTTTTGTTACTTCTGCATGTAGCACATTATTGTCACCATATGTGAACGTGGTCACTGTACTGTTTCACATTTCCCTTATGCCTCGACCAAAGCCACACACACACAAACACACATAGGCCGTACGCATCACAATCCGCTAAATCTGCATGCTGTCGGCGTAGTTCTCCCTCTTTGATACTTCAGCATTTAGCACATGATCGTCACCATATGCGTACGTGGTCACTGCACTGTTTCACATTTCCTCATGCCTCGACCAAAGCCACACACACACACATACGCCTTCACAATCAGCTAAATTGTAATTCTACACACTCCTGCCCTTTTCAATGCCAACACACAGCAGAGATGGACAAAATATTTTATACTAAATCACTAAGTCCCTTTATTTTTTTTTATAAAAAAAATCTATTTATTTAAGTTCCAAAAAGTTACAAAAAAATCCCTTTAGATGGGAACTGTGTGTGTTGACCCAACTCTTGTGTCGGACACCCCCAGACCTAGTTGAATTAGTTTTGTTGTAGTTCATTAGTTTTGTAGATATTTGTCCTAAATGTCCTTGGAATAAACAGTTGAGACAAAAATTAGATGAGATACACAACACTGCCCTGAATGAACTTGAACGTCTGATTTTCCTGTCCTTGCAGAGAACAGGTCGTCTGATATGCACGGTTGCCTGGAGACCAACTGAGCGTGCTCACAGTACACAGGCACTTCCTGTCAGTGGGTGTGGTAACTGACAGCAACAATGGGCAGGCAACCAATCAGTAGGTCGTTCTCTGTTTGAAAGAGAAACTATGCTGCTTTATGGCTATGCAGCATGTTCAGGAACGTTGTTTTCTATTTTAGCTTTCTGTTCTGAACTGTGTGAATGATGTTCTGTGGATTATGGGACATGACTTTTTGGACTAATTCCCCTTCGCTGAGCAGACCAGGCTGTTGAAGGAAACTTAAAGGAAATGAACTCATCAAAACAGAGTGAGTTAATTGTAGCCATACACGTTTTAAATTAAATATAAGTTTACTTTTAAATTAGGGAAAAGTGTTTCACATACATCTGAGAGATATTTTATCAGAGGCTTTGACACCGGCTTCAATGCAAAATGTAGACATGGATTGAAAATTATTTGTTGAGGTCAAAATGTATCGCATGGTTCTACACAACCAGTGCGGTAATGCTTAAGCAGTCAGCTAAACTCCGTTGTTACAATCACAAAGCAGGCTCCTTTATTGCTGTCTCCCAATATGTCACGTGAAAAATTATGAGTGAAACGGTTATATTCAAGATTCAGAAAAGACTTAGAAGGTGTAGCAAAACAACCTCTTCAAATCTTAGAGTTGATACTTCAATGAGAGTCAGAAGACCGAATGCGATGAACTGAAGGTTATTCAATCTCGCAGACTTTTCATTCAATCTGACTGGTGGTCCATGGAGCAGCTTAGCCAAAAAAAACAATGCACTTTTTGAATGGTATGTTTCGTAACTATGCTTTTCCAATCAAAAACTCAAAATGTATCTTAGTTGAACCAATCAAAAACCTAAAACGTATCGAAATTGAACCAAACAGAATATTTTTCTCAAACCTATACATTTTATCCAAGCTCAGATCAACGAAATATCACAAAGTGTTCATAGTTATAAAGACATCTAGGTAACTATTCATATATTCTTTACTGCTGCAACACTCCTTATCCCATGCAACAAAGCAGATTTTCATTTCAAAGTAAAAATCCATCATCATTTCAACAGAACTATTATAGTGTGTGCGTCTCTCTATACCAGTTATATATTGTAGCATGAATTATGTTGAATTACTGCAAGCCACGTATATATCAACCTTTTTTGCTAACCTAAATAAATCAGAGGGCAGAACATGTATTTTTATCCCAGAGCGGCTATCAAATGTTCTTGCCATGCTTTACAGTTAGTTCCCAGTCAATGTCAGTTCTGCTTCCTCTGTTGCAGAAACATTTGCAGTCTCACAGAGTTGTGGTAACCTCAGTGATTATGAAATTAAAAAGGAGAGAGCTCAACGAAAATGCTGCTCACAACCCATTTTCAGACCAGATTTTAGCTTACTCAAGGTAAGATGTTCATGTTGTACGTTGAGACACACCCATCTGAAAAGTAATTTTGTGTGCACATTAAGGATTATGGTGTTTATATCTTTCTTTGCTTTCCTTAGGCGATGGAAGGGATAACACTTTTTTATCACAGTTTGTCTAAGGTAGGCAGTGTTGGATGTTGTTGTTTAATACTATTGACAAATAACAAGATAACGATAGATAGATAATTTTATGACATTTGTAACAAGTATGCTCTACCGTGTCCTTCTATTGTATTATTGTTTTGGCAGGAGCACAGCAGCCTGCATGTGTCAGATGGCTCCCCCCTGGGCGTGTCTAAACTTGTTCCAGGACACACCTCTCTGATTCATGGAGTGGTGCAGGTAATGAACTAAAGAATGTAGATGCGTGACAGATACAGAAAATAACCCAGTCTCAATTATCATAGTCATCCAATCAGGCCCGAAACTAAAGAATGTTAATGCAGACAAGGAATGTGGATGAGTGAGAGATGTAAATCAGAACAGAGTCTCGATGACCTCCGCCATCTAACCAGCCCCGAGACTAGAGAATGTGGATGAGTGATAGATGCAGAAAAGGAATGTAAATGCATGAGTGATTCAGAGAAGAACACCGTCTCAATGACCTTAGTCATCTAACCAGCCCCAATCCTGTATTTCTCTGCTCACAGCTTGCAAAGCCATCTGTCCTTTCCAGAGAGAGGGTTGAGGAGGATGGAGGGATGGAGAGAAAAGGGCTGAAACAGGAGGCTGAGACTGTACAGCCCTCACACGTGTGCAGTGCTACTGGTAGGTCTAGGCTTTTTCCTGGGGGTAATTCTGGGCAATTTGGTCTGATTCCTTTTGATATCACATCTCAGAGATTATTTTTTTTCTCTTTTGTTCCAGGAAAAGTCCTTAACCCAGGTAGGCTTGCTCTTCATTAAATCTAAAAAGACAGAGTGCACTGTGTCCATCCTGCTTTTGTGCTGCTAATTATTATAGTTGAAATATAGTTATGTTTAATATGAATTGCAGTGTTTCTCAACAACATTATAACAACAATGTCACTCATATTACTATGGTAAAACTAGGCCTCTCTGTTTTTTTAGAATGGCGGTCAATGACTAAATCAACAGGTAAGACATTGCTGCTAAGAATCAATATTCAAATCTAATGTGAACCCATTTCTATGTTGGCTATGGATATAGTGACAGTGACTTTTATGTCTCCTGTTGTTATGAAATATGGCTGCATACACATAATCAAAATGTTCGTCCCCCTTTCCTTCAGTTAAGATCACTTTGGACCTAAAGACAGCAAATCCCACTCTCAGGATCTCTGCTGACAGAAGGCGAATAAGGTCACTCACCATTAAGGAGAGCAAAGGAAAACAACATGCTTGGTTCCAGCAGGCCCCTCACAAGTATGACGGCTGGTCCTGCATCCAGGGAACACAGGGCTTTATCTCAGGCAGGTATTACTGGGAGGTGGATATGAGGGAGAGCTCTGATTGGAGGATAGGTGTAGTAAAGGAGTCGGCACCCAGACATGGCTTTACCAAACTCACCACCACCTCAGGGTACTGGACCCTCCGTCTCCAACTAGGCAGACTAATTGCCCTCACTGACCCCGTCACCAAATTAAACCAGCCAATCCCCAGAAGAGTAGGAGTGTATCTGGACATGGAGGGCAGACAGGTCAGATTCTTTGATGCAAAGCAGAGGAGACACATTTACACCTTCCTGGCTGAGTTTGGCAACTCTGAGAAGATTTACCCCGTGATTGGCACAGTGGAGGCAGACAGAGAGTTGGTCATCCTGTAGATTCAGATCACACACACAAACACACAAACACACACATGCGTGTGCTTGGCACAGTGGAGACAGACAGAGAGTTGGTCATTCTGTAGGTTGAGATCACACACACACACACACACACACACACACACACACACACACACACACACACACTCTCACACACACACACACACACACACACACACACACACACACACACACACACACACACTCACACACACACACACACACACACACACACACACACACACACACACACACACACACACACACACACACACACACACACACACACGTGCTTGGCACAGTGGAGACAGAGAGAGAGTTGGTCATTCTTTAGATTTGATATAAGGGGAGTTCTTAATTATTTACGTACTTTATCTTTTATTTTATGTGCTGTTGTTGTTGTTACCATGTGGAGACAGACAGAGACTTGGTCATCCTACCAAGCAATGTAGGTTGAGATGCTATAGGCCAAGAGCCAACCCCATCACAAAATAACTGTCTCAGTATGCGTCTTACGTAGCAGCATGCTCTGTCTCAATGATCTGACCTATATTTACATTTATATTTTACATTTTGCCTCTCTGACGGTAGTGGTGTGACCGCACATGAACCGCACACTTCTGCCCGATGTTTGAGACCACTAGCGCACCCAAACAGTTTTACGCACACAAGCACACACAAACACTCATATAACTGATTACATTTGGCTCCTACCCCATTGAACTGCAAATTGCCTAGACTGGCAGAGGGGACACTCAAAATGGTCTGGGCCAGACCGCTTGGATAAGGTGTTTTTTAACAAACCTTTGAGACATTATTTATTTATTGCTATTTATTTTATTGATAGTGAAGAGATACTATGTTGATGTCTCGGGGTCTGTTTTGTCATTGTTGTATTGTTTGTTTTTATGTCTACCCTTGTGTGTGGGAATGCTGCTGACCACCATGTGTATATATATTTCATTGTTCTGTCTAGTTTGGTTAGTCTAGTCTTTTCAGGCATGTGGACCTTTTTTGACTGCTTATTTTTGTCCCCTCTACTACATTTAGAGGCTTAGCAGGTGATATTCCTGGAGAATGCTGCCCTTTGTCCTCTACTTATTGAGAGGCTTAGCAGTTCTCCAGAATATTTGGAAGCATAATAAAACTTATATTTGAACCCTTACTCTGTCTCTGAGTAAACCCACATCTTTTGACGGCAACCGAGGCTTGGTCCGTCAGAGCCTTTCATATTATCTTTCATTTATTTTTGAAGCTCAGGGAAACAGCACTAGTCATCATCAGAAGCCTGTGAGCTAGATAAACAAGTTGAAGTTATGGAGATAAAAGGCAAGGTCAAGCTCAGAGGACTGCAGACAAGACTGCAAACTACACTGCTTTGAGAGGCGAGAGAGGCCACATTTTTCATGGGAGCAACCCACATACTCAGCTCTGCTGCTCATCCCCCAAATCCATGTTCCTTACAAATGTGGCACCGTTTAAAAGGGAGATAAACAGGCTTTCCAACAGTATAAGATTTATTGCCAAGAAGCATTGTTACAATAAAGGAATAATCTACCAAACACAAATGTCCTTACTTTTTGTGCTATGTTTAGATGTATTATTTATTATTAGATTATTCTCTTTAGCCTAGTCTGAATGTGTAACTTGCACCTGACAAATATATTTTGATGCTCTGACACACTGTATTGTACAGGATTGCTGGATTGCTATCCAGCCTCTGCATTGGACCGATTAGTTATACTGCAGCCTGGCACTCGGTCCCTGAACCAGTTCCGTCTTACATGCTGGTAAGCCTGTAACAGCACTGTAGTTTCCGAGTTAGTCTCCAGAACTATGTTGTGCCCGTGGGATAAGCCAAAGTCTAGAAAAAGACCATGACAATATTCTGAATGACACTATTCATAGAACAAACCAGTTAATAATCAGTATGAGGGACATTCACCATAACAGATTTTCGGCATCCAAAAGAAATTACCCTGGGTTAGCAATATAGCATTTCAATAACAGGGACTTAAGACTGAATTCCTAAATTGAGTGAAGTCAGGTTAATTAAGTTTACAGAGACAGCATCCTTTAATAAAATATTGTATTTCAGCAAAGTGCAGAGAGACAAACAGAAACTTTCAGCCACTCCCATTTAATTAAAGGAGCAATAAGGAGTTATGTTCTAAAACTAGCCAGCCAACTACCCACATAGAAAATGACACTTATGGAAAATACATATTAAAAATAACAAACATTTGCCTACTCTGTTCGAACTTGAATAGCTTTTTGATTGGGATGACATTTGAGTTCCACATTTTGTCAGGTGATGGTGCACCCTTGTGGCCATTGTAAAAACCTGACCCGTACAGTTCAATCCCCCACTTGCATCCAGAGAAATCTAGATCTAAAAGGAAAAATAATATGAAAGAGCACATACATTTTGGGAAGGTTATCAATGTCTTTCAAATATTTCAGATAGCATTTAAGGTGGTAATTCTTTATATAACATGACTTATGCAATCTGCCACCATCAAATAAGACTGAAAAATGGGCCTTTGCAAATTTGGGTATGCAATTTTAGGGAAAAATGGCCAAAAAATGCAAGATTAATGTTACTGTTAAATGTAATGGTCTTGTTGTTGTTGGCATACCATGTTTTTGAGTTCTGTCACGTTGCTCAACATTTGTGGGTGGAACTAATGTAGTTTTTGAAGTGTGTTCAGCTCAGTGTTGCTGAACTGTGTGAATAATGTTCTGTGGATGACTTTATTGGAATCATTTTCCATCGATTGGCAGACTAGGCTGTTGTAGAATTTTTAGTTTTTGCACAATTTGTAACTTTTGCATTATCAGTGTATGTCAGTTTGGTCTGTAGAGGTCAATAGCCAACATGCTTTACACACTGAATGAATCACGTAGACATTATTATGGAAAATATGAACTCACTCCTTTTTCTTTTACAGTAACTAAAACTGTAATCTACATCACCATAAATAGGACAGTAAGACATGCAAATTATGATTGGCTTTTTAATTATATTTATTTTCAACACTCACCGTTTGGAATGAGCGAATCCATGATGACTATGCTGATGCATGAGCACCGAGCAACGCCCGCCCTTTTGCACACACACTACTCAAAGGTCAAGTGTGTGATGGTGACCCTTTTGCACACACACTACTCAAAGGTCAAGAGTGTGGTTGGCCGCCTAACGAGTGCATGGGCATGTCTTTTCATCAGGACTAGAGGGTGCAGGGCTGTACAAGGGGGGTTGAATTAGAGAAGCAATGGTTCAATAAAAATGGCTTGTGGTTTCAGCAGTTAACTACACAAAACATGTAAAAAAAAAAAAAGATGAATCTACCTGAATCACTATGTAAATATGAATGTAGTTGAACCAGCCAGCAAGCTAGCTAAACTAGTTTATAACAAAGTCCCCTACTCTCCAACACTGTAAGCAAGCCATGAAAATAGACTATTAATTCACTTTTAAAAAGAACTGTTAATGAGAAATGTGTAAATTGACAGAACAACACAGACATTAGGCCATGGTTGACCCATTCAGTGTAGGTTGTGAGGGCCAGAAGAGGCATGATGTCACAGTGTAGCCAGCTGATTCCCCCTGATGATGTCACAGTGTAGCCAGCTGATTCCCCCTGATGATGTCACAGTGTAGCCAGCTGATTCCCCCTGATGATGTCACAGTGTAGCCAGCTGATTCCCCCTGATGATGTCACAGTGTAGCCAGCTGTTTCCCCCTGATGATGTCACATTGTAGCCAGCTGTTTCCCCCTGATGATGTCACATTGTAGCCAGCTGTTTCCCCCTGATGATGTCACAGTGTAGCCAGCTGGTTCCCCCTGATGAAGTCAGGATTTGCTGGACTGTAATACCCCTTTTTGACCATGTGGGGTCCTCAGTGTTCCTGTTTGCCGGTCACGTGTTTGTTTCTTATCGCCATGTCATGATTGAGTTATTATACTGGGGCCTCTGAGGTGAGAGGATGCCTGTGCACTTGTAACAAACCTCTTATTGTCAGTCAGTATAACTAGTATTTTTAGTTTTGGAAAAACTAGGAGGTAAAAAAATTAGGTAACTAGAGACCCCTAGAGTATAATACTAATAAAAATTGTCAAGTTTTAATGGCACACGACACACTGGAACACAAACGTGCATATATGAAGGCGACACAGGACACACACACAGGCCTGAAGTCACGGTGAAGTCACTCTCTGCTTTTAACCCATCCCAGATCGTCCTTCCTCCAGGACCCTCCAGTAGCAGTGGCGCAGCGCCCGGGGACCAAGTGAACCGTCCATCATGGTCAGGACAGGAGTGTCAGGACAGAAGTGTTCTGTTTTTTTTGCATGTTTTTTCTGTTGGGGTTCTTAGTGGAGGAAACCTTTTGTGAACACGGGGAGAACATGCAAACTCCACACAGAAAGGCCCGGGAGATGCCCAACTGAGGTCTGGGGAGGACTGGGGAGGTCAACGGCTCCTCATGCGGGAATCAAACCCATGAACTTCTTGCCGTGAGGCAGCAGTGCAAGCACCTAGCTACCGTGACACACTAGGTTGGGAAGGGAACAGCACCTTCCGTCACACTGAAACCTTAACCCTGAACTTAAGGGGGTAGGATTTTAGGAAAAGATTGAGTCTGTGTCTGATACCAGAACTCTCACAGCACATCAGACAAGCATTCCACTGAACGTGTTAGGTGTCAGGATCAGATTCCAGGGGAATTACATTTTTGCTGAACTTGATGCAGCGTCTCTTTCAGAGGCCCAGACCTGCCCCAGGGCCACCATGATCACAAGATGGATGCCTTTACTTCTCACTCTGTGAAACATACGGCCTATGAGTGTGTGTGTGTGTGTGTGGCTTTGAAGGATAACCTATGCTGCTTCTCTGGCTATGCAGCATGTTCAGGAACGTTGTTTTCTATTTTAACTTTCTGTTCAGTACACATACATTGATAGTGTGTCACATAGTGTGTCATATCTAGATGTGCTTGTTCAGTACATATACGTGCATAGGCATATCAGATGATTTCTGAGAGAATTATGTTTAACTGTGGCATCAGCAGCATATTGTTAACAAGTTAAATCTTTATTAAATTAAATATTTGAAGATGAGGGTAATTACAAGGGACCCACAGAATGTAACACACGTATCACAAAACGCTACAGTTCATAAACAGCTCTGTCTAAACCAAGAATACAATAAAGTAAATAAAAGATTAAGTAAAACAAATAATTCTACATTCTACATTTACATAATGTGCATGGTGTATAAGTACTTCCCTGAGGTAAGTTTCTCTGCGCTTCAAAAGACAAATTTAAGATAATATAAGAGGCCTATGACAGATGATCACTGAGACAGAGGATGCTTCTATCAGGGGTGTTAGTTATGTTCCTGCAGGTCACCTGATATGGACGGTTGCCTGGAGACCAACTGTGGGTGAGGGTAAGTATATTGGTAGAGCTATATAGGTAGGGTAGGACTGTTATAGGGGCTGTTCTTATTTTATCACAGGACACAATCTTGAGTGTCGGCCAGAACACTGCTTCAAGGCCAGGGTGTTTAGGGCAAGGGAGGTGCATGTTGGAGATAAGGCAATGATGAGGCAAAGTCTGAGTCAACCACTTTGTAATAAAGGCGAATCAGGAATACAGGAATTCTCTAACAGAGATCCTCAGTATGTTGCAAGCCACCAGTGTGGAATATATGTGAGATACACATATTAGGTTTAGTTACAGTGTGGTTAGCTTTCATGGACGCACACGTCGAACTAAAGAGTTTCTAGGTCTCAACACATGAGAGGCATGGAATTGCTGCTTCAATAGCGCGACACAGTAAAATAAAACAATGTGCATTCTTATCTCAAGCATGACATTGGTGCTGCCTATAACAAATTAAGAGTCCTTAGTCATGAAAAGGATAAAGAATATATTAAATGGCAAATAAGCCCAGAGCCTTTTTTACACAAACTGAGCGTGCTCACAATACACAGGCTAAACCACCAGCAAACACTTCCTGTCAGGGGGGGGAGGGGGGGAGGGGGGGGGGGGGTAATCTCTCTTTCCAGGGGTATTTTATCTCTGCCGAATTTCCGAGGCCCAGGCCTGGCCTGAGGCCGCCGTGATCACAAAATAAGTGCGTATACTTCTCTCTTTCGCTCTCATTTCTCATGCTGTCGGCACAGTGTTCCGTCTTTTGATACTTTTGTTACTTCTGCATGTAGCACATTATTGTCACCATATGTGAACGTGGTCACTGTACTGTTTCACATTTCCCTTATGCCTCGACCAAAGCCACACACACACAAACACACATAGGCCGTACGCATCACAATCCGCTAAATCTGCATGCTGTCGGCGTAGTTCTCCCTCTTTGATACTTCAGCATTTAGCACATGATCGTCACCATATGCGTACGTGGTCACTGCACTGTTTTTCACATTTCCTCATGCCTCGACCAAAGCCACACACACACACATACGCCTTCACAATCAGCTAAATTGTAATTCTACACACTCCTGCCCTTTTCAATGCCAACACACAGCAGAGATGGACAAAATATTTTATACTAAATCACTAAGTCCCTTTATTTTTTTTTATAAAAAAATCTATTTATTTAAGTTCCAAAAAGTTACAAAAAAATCCCTTTAGATGGGAACTGTGTGTGTTGACCCACCCTTGTGTCGGACACCCCCAGACCTAGTTGAATTAGTTTTGTTGTAGTTCATTAGTTTTGTAGATATTTGTCCTAAATGTCCTTGGAATAAACAGTTGAGACAAAAATTAGATGAGATACTTCATAGTACAAATCTACAAAAAGATCTCTTCTTAGAACAGTCTTGTCATAGATTAGTAAAATGTGCTTTATTGTGAAAATCTTAATTTCAAACAGCAAAGTTGTCTTGAGAGGGGAACAGAGGGGGTAATATTGAGATGTCTAGACATTTGAAGCTATCATATTATCAGCACTAAACACACAACACTGCCCTGAATGAACTTGAACGTCTGATTTGCCTGTTCTTGCAGAGAACAGGTCGCCTGATATGCACGGTTGCCTGGAGACCAACTGAGCGTGCTCACAGTACACAGGCACTTCCTGTCAGTAGGTGTGGTAACTGACAGCAACAATGGGCAGGCAACCAATCAGTAGGTCGTTCTCTGTTTGAAAGAGAAACTATGCTGCTTTATGGCTATGCAGCATGTTCAGGAACGTTGTTTTCTATTTTAGCTTTCTGTTCTGAACTGTGTGAATAATGTTCTGTGGATTATGGGACATGACTTTTTGGACTAATTCCCCTTCGCTGAGCAGACCAGGCTGTTGAAGGAAACTTAAAGGAAATTAATTCATCAAAACAGAGTGAGTTAATTGTAGCCATACACGTTAGCAATATAGCATTAAAATAACAGGGACTAAGACTGAATTCCTAAATTGAGTGAAGTCAGGTTAATTAAGTTTACAGAGACAGCATCCTTAAATAAAATATTGTATTTCAGCAAAGTGCAGAGAGACAAACAGAAACTTTCAGCCACTCGCATTTAATTAAAGCAGCAATAAGGAGTTATGTTTCAAAAGTAGCAAGCCAACTACCCACATAGAAAATAACAGTTATGGAAAATGAAATACATTTTAAAAATAACAAACATTTGCCTACTCTGTTCCAACTTGAATAGCTTTTGACTAGGATGACATTTGAGTTGCACATTTTGTCAGGTGATGGCGCACCTTTGTGGACAGACAGTTCAATCCCCCACTTGCATCCAGAGTAATACAGATCTAAAAGAAAACATAATATGAAAGAGCACCTACATTTCGGGAAGGTTATCAACATATTTAAAATATTTCAGATAGCATTTAAGGTGGTAATTCTTTATATAACATGACTTATGCTACCTGCCACCATCCTATAAGACTGAAAAATGGGCCTTTGCGAATTTGGGTATGCAATTTTAGGGGAAAATTTGTCTTGTTGGCATACCATGTTTTTGAGTTCTGTCACGTTTGCTAAGCATTTGTAGGTGGAACTAATGTAGTTTTTGAAGTGTGTTCAGCAAAGTATTGCTGAACTGTGTGAATAATGTTCTGTGGATGACTTTATTGGAATAATTTTCCATCGATTGGCAGACTAGGCTGTTGTAGAATTTTAAGTTTTTGCACAATTTTTTACTTTTGCATTATCAGTGTATGTCAGTTTGGTCTGTAGAGGTCAATAGCCAACATGCTTTACACTGAATGAATCACATAGACATTATTATGGAAAATATGAACTCACTCCTTTTTCTTTTACAGT
Source organism: Sprattus sprattus (assembly GCF_963457725.1). Lineage (NCBI taxonomy): Eukaryota > Metazoa > Chordata > Actinopteri > Clupeiformes > Clupeidae > Sprattus > Sprattus sprattus. The sequence goes on along the minus strand of NC_137924.1, from coordinate 4,315,535 downwards.
AACTAAAACTGTAATCTACGTCACCATAAATAGGACAGTAAGACATGCACATTATGATTGGCTTTTTAATTACATTTATTTTCAACACTCACCGTTTGGAATGAGCGAATCCATGATGACTATGCTGATGCATGAGCACTGAGCAACGCCCGCCCTTTTGCACACGCACTGCATAAAGGTCAAGTGTGTGATGGTGACCCTTTTGCACACACACTACACAAAGGCCAAGTTTGTGGTTTGCCGCCTGACGAGTGCATGGACATGTCTGCACAGCCGTCAGGATGAAAGAGGGTGCAGGGCTGTACAAGGGGGTTTGAATTAGAGAAGCAATGGTTCAATAAAAGTTTCAGCAGTTAACTACACAAAACATGTTAAAAAAATATATGAATCTACCCGAATCACTATGTGAATACGAATGTAGTTGAACCAACCAGCAAGCTAGCTAAACTAGTTTATTACAAATAGTTCCCTACTCTCCAACACTGTGAGCAAGCCATGAAAATAGACTATTAATTAACTTTTAAAAAGAACTGTTAATGAGAAATGTGTAAATTGACAGAACAACACAGACATTAGGCCATGGTTGACCCATTCAGTGTAGGTTGTGAGGGCCAGAAGAGGCATGACGTGTCACAGTGTAGCCAGCTGATTCCCCCTGATGATGTCACAGTGTAGCCAGCTGATTCCCCCTGATGATGTCACAGTGTAGCCAGCTGATTCCCCCTGATGATGTCACAGTGTAGCCAGCTGATTCCCCCTGATGATGTCACAGTGTAGCCAGCTGATTCCCCCGATGATGGCACAGTGTAGCCAGCTGATTCCCCCTGATGATGTCACAGTGTAGCCAGCTGATTCCCCCTGATGATGTCACAGTGTAGCCAGCTGATTCCCCCTGATGATGTCACAGTGTAGCCAGCTGATTCCCCCTGATGATGTCACATTGTAGCCAGCTGTTTCCCCCTGATGATGTCACAGTGTAGCCAGCTGGTTCCCCCTGATGATGTCACAGTGTAGCCAGCTGGTTCCCCCTGATGATGTCACAGTGTAGCCAGCTGGTTCCCCCTGATGATGTCAGGATTTGCTGGACTGTAATACCCCTTTTTGACCATGCGGTGTCCTCAGTGTTCCTGTTTGCCGGTCACGTGTTTGTTTCTTATCGCCATGTCATGATTGAGTTATTATGCTGGGGCCTCTGAGGTGAGAGGATGCCTGTGCACTTGTAACAAACCTGTTATTGCCAGTCAGTATTACTAGTATTTTTAGTTTTGGAAAAACTAGGAGGTAAAAAATTAGGACACTAGAGACCCCTTGAGTATAATACTAATAAAGATTGTCAGGTTTTAATGGCACAGGACACACTGGAACACACACGTGCATATATGAAGGCAACACAGGACACACACACAGGCCTGAAGTCACGGTGAATTCACTCTCTGCTTTTAACCCATCCCAGATCGTCCTTCCTCCAGGACCCTCCAGTAGCTTCTTAGCGCCCCGGACGTCCGTCATGGTCAGGACAGGAGTGTCAGGACAGAAGTGTTCTGTTCTTTTTGCATGTTTTTTTTTCTGTTGGGGTTCTTAGTGGTGTAAACCTTTTGTGAATACGGGGCAAACTCTACACAGAAAGGCCTGGGAGATAGCACACCTGAGGTCTGGGGAGGACCTGCCCCCCAGAGCCAACAGCACCCCATGAGGGAATCAAACCCATGACCATCTTGCTGTGAGCTGATTGTGTGAGAGAGAGAGAGCGGCAGAGAAAGAGTGACAATAAGCTAAATTGGTTCACTTTTACTTATAACTTTTCAATGCCAAAGACCCAGCACAGATGCCAAAAATGTGAACAGTCCCTTTATTTTAATAAATAATATATACAAAGAATTCCTTTAAGATGTTGAAAGTGCCTATGTTTGATTTGCCTGTTCCTGCAGGTCACCTGATATGGACGGTTGCCTGGAGACCAACTGAGCATGCTCGCACAGGCGAAACCACCAGCAGCCTCCCTGTCAGTGGGGTTGGTAACTGACAGCAACAAAAGGCAGGCAACCAATCAGTAGGTCGTTCTCTGTTTGGAGGAAAAACTGTGCTGTATTCTGGCTATGAAGGATAACCTATGCTGCTTCTCTGGCTATGCAGCATGTTCAGGAACGTTGTTTTCTATTTAAGCTTTCTGTTCAGTACACATACATTGATAGTGTGTCAAATAGTGTCATATCTAGATGTGATTGTTCAGTACATAGTTGCATATCAGATGATTTCTGAGAGATTTATGTTTAACTGTGGCATCAGCAGAATATTGTGAACAAATTAAATCTTTATTATATTAAATATTTGAAGATGAGGGTAATTACAAGGGACCCACAATGTTTTGGTCCTTATTTAGGTTCCTCGCTTTGTCCAGGCATTCATTTTTAGTTTCAGAATGTCTTATTTACATAGTATTATCTGTGTGTGTGTGTGTGTGTGTGTGTGTGTGTGTGTGTGTGTGTGTGTGTCTGTGTCTGTGTCTGTGTTTGAGTGTGTCTTTCTGTGTGTGTGTGTGTGTGTGTGTGTGTGTGTGTGTGTGTGTGTGTGTGTGTTATGTGAGCTGTAGTTTTTAAGCACAGAAGCACACAGCATCTGTGAGAAGGTCAGACTTTGGTCTGACAAGGTTTCAACATGTTTCTAGAAACAGAGAGTATCTAGAATGACTGACACTCACACATGTATCACAAAACGATCTAGCTTATAAACAGGTATAAACCATACTCCCCTAATGCCAGGCAGAATGTCTTGTATGTATATACTTGTCATTTTAAATGTACATAATGTGCATGGAGTATAAGTACTTCCCTGAGGTAAGTTTCTCCGCGCTTCAAAAAACAAATGAAAGATAATATGAGAGGCCTATGACAGATGATCGCTGAGACAGAGGATGCTATCAGGGGTGTAAGTTATGTGATGGCTATGAGAACACGCCTCCTTTGGCCTATAGGATCTGAATCTAATAATATAATGACCAACTCTCTGTCTGTCTCCACTGTTGTAACATAATCATCATCAACAACAACAACAACCCAATAAAGTAAATAAGATTAAGTAAAGAAACAAGAACTGCCAATCCAATTTAACGAAGTAAGTAGCCTACTCCTCTGAGATTTTTTAAATCTTTTTTACATCTCTCACGCATCTACATACTTTAATTTCGGGGCTGGTTAGATGATTTAGGTCATCCGCATCTGTCACTCATCTACATTCCTTAGTTTCATTGAGACTGGGTTCTTCTCACTGGGTGCCTCTTGCATAGATGTAGATCTACATATACAATGCCTTCAAGGCTCCGTGAGCAGCTGAGAGGCGTGTCCTGGATAAAGTTTAGACAAATCAAAGGAGGAAGAGCCATCTGACACATGCAGGCTGCTGTGCCTCTGCCAAGACAAAAAACAATACTGTAGTTTTTTCAGGTCGGCTGAGAAATAGTGCCGCCATAGAGACAGACTCGGTCGAAGCGCTTTGGCGGGAAAATACAGAGAGGGGCGGAGTAATACCACACGGAATTCCCGGACGTATTCATGCGCCAAATGACAGTCTGCACTTCATTTCGAGTAGCAAGCCCGGGGTGCGAACAATTTGTGGACTCAGCCGCTGTACACTTCGAAAAAGTCGCAGAGATTTTTGTTGCCACATATGCTGCCAGGGACTATTTCTCTCTGGATATTACTCTCTCAAAGTGTGTGGTTTTGTCAGCATTAACGTTTTTTCAACGCATACGGAACATTTTTTCTCAATTGCCTCCGTTGAGCACACGGTAAGGATTTTGGTTTGTTACGCTTTCGCCCATCATTAACGCGACGAAATTCAAGTAAAATAAGCGTGCATTTTTTATTTATTGCGAATTAGCATCCTCGTGAGATGTTAAGGGTTATAAAGTGATTTCATGTTAAGCTTGTTGAAGATCGCGTTTGCATTTGGTCAATTGCATGCATTTCCCCCAACATGCTTCGTTTAAATCATAGACATGTATAGGTAGACACCGCCTCCACTGCTTCTCGGTGAAACGCGTCGCCGCCATTTTGGGAAAGGAGCTCTCTGCCGTCAGAGGTCTGTCAGACGTGTCAAACTAGCGCAAGTTGCCAGGAGCTGCGGTTTATCTGGATAAAAATCACGATAACCTTTTACATTTCGCAACCAATTTCATGGAGTATTCAAGGGTTTATGCTCTACGTGAAGTGTGTGAAAAAGATTTGCCTCTACGTTACTTTGAATCTCGCTAGTTTAATCGCCAGTCATACATGTGCATGGGTCTATAATAAACGCTCGTGCGTTTTGAAAATACTGAGAAGATCTATAAACTATCGAAATAGTGCTTCTTTAGTTACTACGTATTGACCATCATTAAGAGAAAGAGCATACATCAAATAGTGAGAAACTGGCAGTCAGTGTGTTTTTCATAGTTTAATAGTTCCTTTTCAAGCATGTGCATTAAGAAACCTTGAACAGTGCAATTGGCAATACACAGTTATTTCACAAATCAACATTAGGCTACAAAAAAAATCTATATATTTCTATAGCAGTAAAAATATACATCTCAATATATACATAGCCTACACATCTCAATAGTTGAACTGTAATATAAATAACATAGCATATATATAATACAATATAATATAATGACTCAGTATAATGTGCAATGGAATAACATATGATATATATAATATGTGATACAATATAATATATTTTAAGTATAAGTGTATATATATATATATATATATATATATATATATACAGTGGTGGCCAAAATTATTAGAACACCTGACAGATCTGAGAATAATGACCTTTTTTTGCCTCCAAAACATGATTTAAATTCATAATGTTCATGAAACATGCAGATGGTTGTTCTGAGCACAACATATATCAGATGAAGTGAGTCCTACTGTTTTTATCCACTTTTAACTTTAATATGTTGTACGTCCACCTTTTGCAGCAATTACAGCAGCACATCTCTCTGGCATAGAGTCAATGTATTTCTTGAGAACTTGAACAGTTATGTTATCCCATGCCTTCTGCAGGTCAAGCCAAAGGCTTTCCTTGGAATGTACAATAGATCTGTCAAGTTTATTTTCCAACTTGCCCCGAATTTGCTTGATGGGTTTGAAGACGGGACTTTGAGAGGGTCGGTCCATCATTTTCAATGTTTTAGCAGATTCCTTGTCGCCGGTAGTTTCGGCAATAGTTAAAATAATGTTTAGGGTTATTGTCCTCTTGGAAAATAAATCCAGGCCCAATAAGACGTCTCCAAGAAGGAACTTTGTGCCTCACCAGAATGTTGTGGTATACTTTTGTATCCATGATGCCGTCAATTTAGCCAAAGTCACCTGTTCCTGAGGCTTAAATTGCACCCCACACTATAATATTACCCCCTCCTTGTTTAACTGTTGGCAAGAGACACACATTTTTATATCTCTCCCCCTCACTTCGTGGAACATACACGCTTTGCTTGTTGCCAAACTGTTCAAACCTGGATTCATTAGTACACAACACTTAAACCAATATTTCTTTGTCCATTTCTTGTGTTCTTTTGCAAATTTCAGGCCTTACACTCAATTGTTCTCTTTCAGTAATGTTTCTTTGCTGCTATTCTGCCAAAAAAAGTCCTTCTCCCAGTTTCCGACAAACAGTTCTTGAAGACACTGTTGCACCATTAGTCATTGTGATGTTGATCTCGTCACACAGTTCTTGTAACTCTTTCTTCGGTCCTGAAGACTGAGAATTTTGAAATGCTTCACTTGTGTGTCTGAGAGATGAAAAAAGAAACCTCTCCCCTTTCGGTTCTGGTGCCATGGCGGTCTAAAGTGAACTTTACAGTGCTGGGACTGCATCTCAAGTCCTTGGCTATGCGGCAGTAACTCCAGCAAGCATCAAAAAAACCTTTATTCGAACCCGTTGCTCACTCGTTAGCTCCTTCTTCACCTTAGCCATGTTCAAAGAGCAACATGTGCTTCGAGACTGCTTCTAGAGGCTTTGAATCTATAGCATTTGGTGGTGTGGCCTCAGTGACAAAACCCTGATGTTACCAATCACTTAATGAGCAGTTTAGGCCTTGTACATTCAAAAATATCACCGAGCTGTGTCCTAAGACTCTTGCATCACCATCAATTTAACCACAAAAACACCTGACAATGATGACACAAGTCATTTGGCTTCTTCTGTGCAGGAACATGATTGTGTGACATTGACAGTGAAATAGGCCTAGCTTGTTTTTGTACGGAAAATGACCTAAATCTCATTATGATGGCTCTATTCTATTGTTTATAGAACATAATGATGACTTTGTAGATATTTCATTAGTTTTTAGGGTATTTAAATGGCCAATTCAATGAAAACAACTGAAAACTCTTAAATATGTCTAGTGTTCTAATAATTTTGGCCACCACTGTATATATATATGTACATTTGTACAATTTGACATAATATACAATCATGCTCTTAACATTTTCAGATCTATGCAGTGCAATTGACACAATATATAATTGTGAAATAACTGTGTATTGCCAATTGCACTGTTCAAGGTTTCTTAATGCACATACTTGAAAAGGAATTAAACTATGAAAAACACACTGACTGCCAGTTTGATGTATGCTCTTTCTCTTAATGATGGTCAATACTAGTAACTAAAGAAGCACTATTTCGATAGTTTATAGATCTTCTCAGTATTTTCAAAATGCACGAGTTTTGAAAGAAAAGTGAGCGTTTATCATAGACCCATGCACATGTATGACTGGCGATTTGACTAGCGAGATTCAAAGTAACGTAGAGGCAAATCTTTTTCACACACTTCACGTAGAGCATAAACCTTTGAATACTCCATGAAATTGGTTGCGAAATGTACAAGGTTATCGTGATTTTTATCCAGAAAAACCGCAGCTCCTGGCAACTTGCGCTTGTTTGACACGTCTGACAGACCTCTGACGGCAGAGAGCTCCTTTCCCAAAATGGCGGCGACGCGTTTCGCCGAGGCAACGGGCTGAAGCAGTGGAGGCGGTGTCTATCTATACATGTCTATGGTTTAAATGCCCATTAGCAACATGAGATTCCGGATGTTGTAGTTGTAGTGCGTGTCGCTGCCAAATGTGAGTGCGTTTGCATTTGCTGTCAGCTGCTCTCATGGTTGCAAGTCGATGTTTTGTTGTTGGGAACTAGTTTTGTGTATAGAGCACTTTAACTTGCATTGTATGAAATACTTAAAAGAAAGATTAAGATGGTTATTTATCTCTACTGTCATGAACCAACAGTTAAAGCCTGAGGTATCTAGATTGTTAACGGTAACTGGAAACATTGCCCATGTTTGGATTCTCCTTACACTGCTAATGGAATAACTTACTTTCGTGCTAATAGGTGGTAATGCCGTTGCCGTTGTAGTGACAGATTATTTTTGTATTCCCTTAGGTCGCCAATATGCCGTTAAATTCAAGTTTGGCGAGTAAAAACTACGACTACGAGTATGACATGGTTCAGCCGTACTTCTATTTTGAAAATGACGATGAGGATTTCTATCACCAACAACAGGGACAGCTTCAACCGCCCGCTCCCAGCGAGGACATTTGGAAGAAATTCGAACTGCTGCCCACTCCGCCTCTGTCACCAAGCCGACGGCCCTCGCTCTCCAGCCTCTACCCATCAACAGCAGATCAGCTAGAGATGGTGTCAGAGTTTCTCGGGGACGACGTTGTCAACCAGAGTTTTATCTGCGATGCAGACAGCTCGAAATCTATCATTATCCAGGACTGCATGTGGAGCGGCTTTTCCGCTGCCGCCAAGTTGGAGAAAGTGGTTCCCGAAAGACTTGCATCGCTCCAGGGTGCTAGGAGAGAGTCCTCGCCTAGCGAGACCACGGATAGCAGCCTAAGTCGATTGAATGCGAACTATTTGCAAGACCTCAACACCTCTGCTTCGGAATGCATTGATCCTTCGGTGGTCTTTCCTTATCCGCTGACCGAAAATCCCAAACCCAGCAAGGTGACACCGTTAGGCCTAACGACTTTGACAATGGACACTCCTCCCAACAGCGGTAGTAGCAGCGGTAGTGATTCAGGTACGTTTTTGTTCTTTTGATTTCGCATATATTTAAAATTTTTTAAAACTATCGGAAAACGTGCGTAAACGGTTTCAAAGTGGAATCACTGTTAAGGAAGAATTTTTTTGTATCTGTCACGTTTGCTCAACATGTGAGGGTAGAATTTTGTTTTGTCTGAGTGGGCGGAACATGCTTTTTGCAGGTCTGATAAGGAAGTGTTTGAACTGTCAGAGACACAGTGTGCAGTTCAGTGTTGCTGAACTGTGTGAATAATGTTCTGAGGATTACGGGACGTGATTTAATTGGATTAGCAGACCAGGCTGTTGAAGGACACTTTAAGAAAATGAATTCATCCAAGCAGAGTGAGTTCATCGTAGCCATACACTTAATCAAAATATAAGTTTACTTCAAACCAGGGCAAATTGTTTCACATACAGTACATCTGAGAGATATCTTATCAGAACCTTTGAGATCTGCTTCAATGCAAAATGTAGACATGGAACGATAATAGTTTGTTGTGGTCAAAATGTATCGTATGGTTCTACACAACCAGTGCGGTAATGCAGTCAGCTAAACTCAGTTTTTACGATCCACGAAGCAAGCTCCTTCCCTGCCAACACAACCATGTGGGGCCCATATGGGTTGCATGTGGGCTGGTGAGTGGGCCCCATTTGGGCTGCCCAGCTGGGCCCCAGTCAGTTTTGTCCGGGGGTTCCATCCATGGTGGCCCCATATGGGCATGTCCAGATGGGCTCAAGGTGGGTTTCACATGGGCCCTAGGCAAAACCCACATGGGCAACCCAGGTTTCTCCAGCTGGGGCCCACACTAGGTGGGCCCCATGTGGGCTCATGATGGGTCCCTTATTGTACCCTTAAGGGTAATAACCATTATCATTATGGGCATACAAAATAATTTGTACTTACTTTAGTCAGCCCATAGTACAGTTCTTTACAAAACTACAATAACAAAGAGACAAGTTATACAATTCATAATTTTTTTATTGCAATTTAGAGAAGCAAGGCTATAAAGAGCACCAACTGTCAGTCTCCCCCCTAAATGATCTTGGCATTGGTTTAGTTACCAGTTTTGTGTTGGATTATATGCACCTTGTGTGCTTAGGGGCAATGCGTAAGTTGATATTTCTTTGGATGAAGGGGCCTTTGAAATGCAGGCAGTCTGTGAAGTTTTTTATTGCAATGTCCGCATATATGGTTTCTATCAGACAGTATTTACCTAGCAATTTTGCAAGGAAACCACGATCGTTGTTTGAATTCAGCACATGGAAAGCTACAGAGCTTCGCCAATTTTTACTTTACACTGGCCCTGTTGTTCTTCTCAATAATATACCCAGTAGAATGTACAGAAACGTTTTACTTCTGTCTGTATCGATGAGAATTCTTCTGAGTCCTGCCTTATGTTGTCCTGACAATTGTGACTATGCTGACTATGCTGAGGAGATTTTGAAACTCTTTGTAACAGATTTCGCTTCAATTTATGGCACTGAATTTGTCAGCTACAACATGCATTCATTGATCCACCTAGCTCAAGATGCACGAAAATGCGGCCCATTGGATAATGTGTCAGCTTTTCCCTTTGAGACGTTTTTAGGTAAACTGAAAAAACTTGTCCGTCGGCCTCAAAACCCTGTCCAACAACTCGTCAGGCGGATCCATGAGAAGCAGAAATTGCAAACCCAAAAGACCACGTCTGTTGTAAGCCCAGTCAGACAGCTCCACTTTTCTGGACCTATGATTCATTCAGTTGCAACATGGGAACAATACAAGCGTTACAATGACAGACAGACACTGATCTCCTCCTCTCGTGGTGACGACTGTTTTTAGAGTTTTTTCAATCAAAGCTGAGGGGTTGCCTGTCTAGCCTGACGGGCCCCCCGGTCCCTCGCACCAATCAGCCACTTTGAGACCGCCTTCTCTGCATCATTTCGTGTGATCTGGCTGGTCCTTCTTCAAGCCTCCTGCAAGGAACAAATATAACAGCGACTTACTTCACGTGATAACTATCAACCAGGATTGCAAAAGCAACAGTGGGTCTCAAAAGATTAGAATATTGTGGAAGCCTGTTAAAGGAGAAATCCGGTGTGAATCAATCAATAGACCTGTTGTTCAGTATCTATCAGTATCTATAAGAAAAGGGGCCAGAAAATTTGATGCAACATAAAAACGAATAACGAACCAATAACTAATGTTAATTGCACAGGGCATAACAAATTTAAACTGAAAGTTACTATGCCCTATTCACTTAAATGCATACTATGCAACGTTTTTAGGTTTATTTATCAGCTTTGTAAAGACTTAGATGTTTATATGGCTCATTCCGGTGTGAATGAAGGCTATTTTACATAGTACTGCTTTAGTGTTAGTTGCCAGTTCAATACATACTGTATGTGGTCTATGCTGTATCACACTGACAGCCTCAAACAACAGGGCTATTTATTGATTCACACCAAACTTCTCCTTTTATGTCAGTAATTTAATGTAAAAGGTGAAGCTCATACATTATATAGATTCAATAGACATTAATGGCATATTAGGCCTACTAGCCATTATTTGTGTTCATTTTGATAAAGAAAACCCCACAATCAGTATCTCACAAAATTAGGATGTTTTCTAATATTGTACAACTTAGAATATCATACACATGCACACCTACCATATATTACTTCAAATAACTTTAAGGACTTGAATTCCCTCTTCCCGTTGCGTCCCACAAAGTTGTACTGCCTGGATAGGCCATGGTCGAAGAGGAAGGCCATCATTCTTCTTGTGGCCTGCTCAACAGAGCCCTCCCCCCTATATCAGCCACAGCGGCAATCTGAGGGGGAACAAAGGCAACACAAGGCAGGTTTATCTACAGTATATTGTTCACTGGAATAAACCAGTCAACATGAAAGAACTGCCAGATGCATGGATATGAGCACTCTTGGGAAGTTTCAGATCAAATTCACTGTTAATGAGTTGAGTTGCATTACCCTAGATAATAAAGGAAAAATAAAGAGTCAATCTGTCAATCCGTTCAATCTGTTCTTTGAGGCTTCTGAGTGTTGTCAATAGGTACCAGAATGACAGCATGACAGCAATAGGTACATTGTGGACCGAATTTGCGAACTGGCAGCTAAGACTAACAGATGTGGGCGTACGAAAACAAAACTGCTATGCCCTCTTCAGTTAGTGTTAGCTGCCGTTTCACTATTTGGTCCACTGTGCATGAAATTCAGTCGTTCTCCTAAATATCGACAGCACTTGGCAACATGTAAAAACAGAGCTACGGGTTGATTCACTCCAAATTATTTAACAAACATACCAGTTCTGACATGAAGTCTGGGTTTGCCAGTTTTTCTTCCATGTGTTCAACCTCACTAACTGTCATTATCACGTTTGAGAAAACCGGAGTGAACAGATAAATGCACACACACAGCAAACAGCACGACAGTTTCCTAGCATCAGAGCTTCGTCCAGAATGAGAATGGATAGGAACCCTAGCTGCTAGCCCAGTCTAGCCGGGGTGGAGGAGTTTCACCATCTTCTTCTTGTGAGCGGAATATACATTTTCATTGAGGTTTGATTACGACATTACATTATCTGTTATGCTCTAAAATTGCGGAATTTTGGACCCAGTCCAGCTGGAATTGTTGCAACAATCTCATGACATCATTTTGAATTGGAGACCAGCTGGAACCCACTTATTGCCTATGTTTAGTTTAGCCCATCTACGGCCCACCTATTACCCATGTGGGCTCCAACGACAAATGCGAATGCGATGAACTGAAGGTTATTCAATCTTGCAGACCTTTCATTCAATCGGAGTGGTGCTCCATGGAGCAGCTTAGCCAAAAAATCAATGCACTTTTTGAATGGTATGATTCGTCACTATGCTTTTCCAATCAAAAACCGAAAACGTATCTTAGTTGAACCAAACGAAAACCAAAAACGTATCCAAGTTGAGCCAATCAGAATATTTCTCTCAAACCTATACATTTTATCCAAGCTCAGATCAACGAAATATCACAAAGTGTTCATAGTTATAAATATATCTAAGTAACTATTTATATATTCTTTACTGCTGCAACACTCCTTATCCCATGCAACAAAGCATATTTTCATTTCAAAGTAAAAATCATTTCAACAGAGCTATTATAATACTGTGTGCGTCTATCTACACCAATAATATATAGTAACATGAATTATGTTGAATTACTGCAAGCAAAGTATATCAACCTTTCTTGCTTACCTAAATAAATCAGAGGGTAGAACATGTATTTATATATACCAAATATATTTATTATACCAAATGTTCTTGCCATGCTTTCCCCTAGTCAATGTCAGTTCTGCTTCCTCTGTTGCAGAAGCATTTGCAGTCTCACAGAGTTGTGGAAGCTTCAGTGATTATGAGATTAAAAGGGAGAGAGCTCAACGAACATGCTGCTCACAACCTTTTCTCAAACCAGATTTTAGCTTACTCAAGGTAAGATGTTCATGTTTTTTTGTGTGCACATTAAGGGTTATGGTGCTTATATCTTTCTTTGCTTTCCTTAGGTGATGGAAGGGATACCACTTCTTTATCACAGTTTGTCTAAGGTAGGCAGTGTTGGGTGTTGTGGTTTAATACCAGTGCCATTTACAAATAACAAGACAATGATAGATAGATAATGTTATAACATTAGAAGAACACTGTGTCATTGACCTCAGTCATCTAACCAGCCCCAATCCATTCTCTTTATTACTCCCCTCACAGCTTGCAAAGCCATCTGTCCTCTCCAGACAGGGTGATGAGGAGGATGGAGGAATGGAGAGAAAAGGGCTGAAACAGGAGGCTGAAACTGAAACTGTACTGCATTCACACGTGTGCAGTAATACTGGTAGGTCTAGGCCTTTTCCTGGGGGTAATTCTGGGCAATTTGGTCTTATTCCTTTTGATATCACATCTCAGAGATTTTTTTTTTCTCTTTTGTTCCAGGAAAAGTCCTTAACCCAGGTAGGCTTGCTCTTCATTAAATCTTAAAAGACAGACTGCACTGTGTCCTTCCTGCTATTGTGCTGCTAATTTTATAGTTCAAATATAGTTATGTTTAATATGAATTTTAAAATGAAGTTTCTCAACAGCACTATAGCAGCAATGTCCCTTATGTTAACATCAGTGGCGGCTGGTTTTTAAAGTGAGGGAGGAAGGACTGCGCGCTTGGTTGCCATTGGCCCGTTTGTACTGTTGGTGGCATAAGTATGTGAGACTCAAGTTGTTTCAGGGTGTTTTGGTGAACTACAGCACAAAATAGCCGGGAGGGATAATTATGTGAATAAAATTGATAAATTCACCAGTGGCAGCATTGTACTTTGAAAGCTGGTGGGCAGCATGTCTTTGATGGACTAGTCCAGGCCAGAAGGAAAGGATGCAAAGCCAATTAGTCAAATCAGGCCTACTCTTGATTTGTAAAACTAAATAAAAGATTCTGGGCCAATCATTGGGCCTATTTTTTCCGCTCAATGACTGAAGCTATTGGTTGTCATTATTTATTTATGTCTGATTATTTTCAGCTACAATTGTTTTAAGAAGAATGAAGACACAAGACCATAATTTATGCCATTTCAAATGCATCATGCTCTGAATCATTCACTTACATCCTTTTGCGCAAGTATTATTGGCTAGAAAAACGCCGCACGCCGTTGACTTGACAACTTTGACAACAACGAATGGCTGGTGTCCTCCGCCTACGTCAGTACATTCGAGTGTCACGAGAACGTTAATTACATAGGCGACTGTTGAAGTTTAAACGCAGCAGCCTTGTCGGCGGTTTCAAAAGTGTCGGCGAAGTAAGTTTAAAATAACCTTAAGAGTAACAAAGGCAACAAGTAAAAGAACAACATGAACATTATTTCACAACTATTTACATGGGTAAGCCTAACACTTTGGCAAGCCCCCTGAATGACAACTCTTGCATGCCTAGGTAAGCCGTTGCATCTAACAGACGTTTTACCACCTCCCTATTGCCACGCACTTTAGCGTTGTGCTGTTGAATTTACAGCCGCACACCCTCATCCACTAACCGCTCTATAGGCATGGTGCCTAGCAATGAAAGGCGGATAGCAGCACCAACGTGGTCTTGACATTTGTCGTTGCGCTTGGTTGCCCTGTCAATATTTTTTATATCAGTAAATCCATGAAAAGACCACGTTGGAGAGTTGACATTCATTAGTAAACAGGGCCAGCAATATAACCGATTGTTGGTAATACTACCAGTCAGCCACGAGTACCTAGCAAACCATGTAGCACTCACGACACTGACTCTGCCGTTGCTCACCCCATGGAATGGTTTCTGTAATAAAACATGAACAATGTCCTCGGTTTCCATAGTTTACTTTATTTGCTAATTTGCTAATGTGTTCTCATTGTTAAAATGATCAGATCTTCTTACTTAACTGTGTCTCTTACACTGAGCAGCAGATTATCTTTCGTAGCCTAGATTTGAGGGGATAACCCCACCCACCAAATCCAGGGCTTCTGCTTATTGGTTCATAGCGCAGACGTGACTCCAGCCTATTCGTTAATAGATTTTGACGCTATCCAGACCCCTAAACTAGTCACACCCTCTCAGAGGAGGATCGTCCTCCTCTCTGCCATTGAAGTCAACGCATTCCACCGGCCGCCAGCGCAGGCAGAGAAATGAATGGGAGTCAATGGAGGGTAGAGGGAGGAAGGTCCTCCAGCAGTAATTTTCGATAGCGATAGGGGGTGCTAATGTCATCTTTACCCAGGGAAACGAACATTACATATACAAAGGTATTAAAGTAGTCATATTTAAGGGTTTTAATTAATCACAGTAGTCTGGGCAAAGTACACTTTTTATTCTCAAAATGTTAAGGAGGATCTTCCTCCCTCTCCTCAATGGAGAAGCCTCCACTGGTTACCATGGTAACACTAGGCCCCTCTGTTTTTTAGAATGGCGGTCAATGACTAAATCAACAGGTAAGATATTGCTGCTTTGCTAGTTCAAACTAATATTCAAATCTAATGTGAATCCATTGCTATGATGGTTATGGATATAGTTACGACTTGCAACTTTTTATATGTCTTCTGCTGTCATGAAATCTAGCTGCCACAATCAAAATTGTTATCCCCCTTTTCTTCAGTTAAGATCACACTGGATCGAAAAACAGCAAATCCCAGCCTAAGGATCTCTGCTGACGGAAGGAGAATAAGGTCACTCACCATTAAGGAGAGCAAAGAAAAACAACATGCTTGGTTCCAGCGAGTTCCTCACAAGTATGACGGCTGGTTGTGTATCCAGGGAACACAGGGCTTTATCTCAGGCAGGCATTACTGGGAGGTGGTTGTGGGGGAGAGCTCCGATTGGAGGATAGGTGTAGTAAAGGAGTCGGCACCCAGACATGGCTTTACCAAACTCACCACGATCTCAGGGTACTGGACCCTCCGTCTCCAGCTAGGCAGACTAATTGCCCTCACTGACCCCGTCACCAAGTTAAACCAGCCAATCCCCAAAAGAGTAGGGGTGTATCTGGACATGGAGGGCAGACAGGTCAGATTCTGTGATGCAAAGCAGAGGAGACTCATTTACACCTTCCAGGCTGATTTTGGCCCCTCTGAGAAGATTTACCCCGTGCTTGGCACAGTGGACACCAACAGAGAGTTGGTCATTCTGTAGATTTGATCTAAGGGGAGTTCTTACTTATTTCTGTACATTATCCATTGTATGTAAAGCTATACAAAATCAATACATTTCAAATGAATAAAGCTTCTGTGTTTTATACTGGTCTGGGTGTCTGAATTCCCAACAACAGTATACAATAATGTAAAGTATGAGGGATATACATTAATTAATTCATATTATAACACACACACACACACATCTACATACAAGACATTCTGACTGGCATGAGGTCAGTATGGTTTCTACGTAGAGCTGTTTTTAAATTGTAGCGTTTTGTGATACACGTGTGACTGTCAGTCATACGTGATTCTTTCTGTATCTAGAAACCAACATGTCTGAGTTTTTGCGGATGCGGTATGCTGCTTTGCTTAAAAAACACACACACACACACACACACACATTTGTATGAAAGAAGTGTGGTGGAACACACACAAATTTGTATGAATGAATAGTGGTAGAACACACACACATTTGAACAAATTAATAGTTAATAGAACTGTCAGGGAACGTTGGACGACACACAGATTGTGGGGAGGTGGAAGTTTTATGGAACCAACTAGTTCAGGGTTAACAGGGGGAAACCAAAACACAAAAAACAACTCAGGATACTGTTATGTTAATAGGTGTAATAATTAAGTAGTATTCTACTAATATAAACTGTAATCATAAACAAGGAGTTAAGCAGTAATGCAGGGACATATCATTCTCCATTTCTTCCTTTAATTCTTCTCAATTTAAATCATCTTCTTCTGTACCAAACATCTTACATTGAACTCGTAGTCACCACTTACTTATACAGAACACAAACAACTTAAACAGGGAGGTGCACAGGAGTGGGCTAAGGTTGCTCGGGCAACTGACCGTTTGCCCTCCTTGACTTAAGTTGCACCTCTGAAGGATATATATATAGTTTTGCGATCAGGGGACGCCGAAATTTTCGATCAGATGACAGGGGTGTGGCAGCCGCGGTTAGTGAGAGTTTAAAATAATATTGGCAAAATTTGCGATCAGATGACGTGGGGCGTGGCAGCGGCGGTGACAAAAAAGAATGTGTTGCCCCTTTTTCCCAGGGCAGAGCAACTGCCCTTCAAAATTCCTGTGCACGTCCCTGGTGCTCACACTAACACACACACACACAGACACACCCACGCACACAAACACACACACACACACACACACACACACGCACACAAACACACACAAACACACACACACGCACACAAACACACACAAACACACACACACACACACACACACTGACACAAACACACACAAACACACACACACACACACACACACACAGGGCCCTTGCAGCAGACACATCTTTAACAGCAGGCAAAATAACCGTCACTCCCGATTCAACCCCTGTGTCTTACAAATCTGTCAGAGAGAAAATTGTGGGCATACATTTCACATGAATATCAAACATTTGTAAATCAATGGAGCGCTGTAAAATTGTGTCAAAAGTTTAAGTCAAGCAGAGTTGATGAGGTGCAACAAATGTTACTACACTATGAAAATATACACCCATCATGATGTGGTGTTGACAAAAAAACCCAATTTTGATATAATCATTTCACAACAATTAGAGAGAGAGAGATGAGAACTGTGAGCAGGAGCTACACAAGCAGCCTGAGTGCGAGGAGAAGGACTCAAATTGAAGAATAAGATATTGTGCCGGCGCCCCCTGGTGGCTGTTACTACTGCTGAGTGAAATTATTGGGAAGCTTCGTAGAGAAGTTTTTAGAACAAATATATTTTGGTCCACACCCAAAATGTGGTGGAATAACTTCCAAATCATATGATTTGAGATAAACTGTATTGATTCTGGTGATCATATTTTATTTCCAGCCACAATTTGAATGGTTTAGATTAAGTCTAACGAGGTGAACTACAATGAATATGTCGCATAGATGACATCATCGGCCTGCGTGTCTCAGAACTTTTGTTCCATTTCTTTTTTATTATTTAACGATTTCGGTATATAAACAACGGTATATAAACAACGTAAACAAATGTTCCAGGTTAAGGACAACATAAAACTAATATTAAGAGGGTTAGGGCTTATTTTAAAAATCCTATTCTTAAATGATGTTACACTTTTAGATTTGGATAAACAGAGGGTAACATTCACCAAAAAGTAATCTTTCCTCTTTTCCACAACGAGTCCATCAACAATGTCCTTTTCAGTAAGGTTTTACAGATTCGCAGGTTCTACACGTTTGGGTGAAGGCATGTAGGCTACATCAATAACGCGTCTACACACAAAATAAAGGTGCGAACACACCAAACGCGTTTCTAAAAACGTGACGCTAGCAAACCCATTGTTTATGGTACGGCGCTCCTTTCGTGTGCGCCTTTTATCCGTCGCGCCTCGCATCTTTCTAGCGTTTTTTAGGTGCGCTTAAAAGTTGAAATATTCTCAACTTTTCAGCGCAAGGCGCGGATGCGCACCACTCATCAACGTCACACTCGGCCCAGCCAGGTTGCGCACGCAGCTCCAGTTCATAGGCGTCATTTCCCCGAAATCGCCTGCATGAAAGTAAAACACATCTATGAATGTATGAATGAATGTATTCTATGTCTATGGTTAAACAGAACTTCGCTTTGCTGAATGTATCAGTACAGACAGCACCTCCGACATCGAGCTCCGACGTTCTAAGCTTTCAAGCCTCGGTTTCAAGGGGAACATGCCTGTTACCTTAATATTTAGATATCATGGAAATCTTATTTGTGTCCTTTGTCGTTAATAACGTTAAGCCAATCTCGCTCTTCGAGTCAGGTAAGAAACAACATCTACTAAACCTACTTGTATTAAATGAAGATCTACTTGATTTCGAATCGTCTTTAATACGTTCTTCAATTAAATTATGTTTCATCTTCAATCATTTTCTCCCATATGGCCAGGAGAAGACGTTTTATCCGTGTTGGAGGTGTCTGACTTTAACATAAACCAGAGAAAAATAGATCATTATTCTTCACAACCCTTTTTGAAGCCGACCATGTCTTTATTTGAAGTAAGGCACCTCGTCTTTTAATTTTTATCTAACAACAATGTACACTTCTATTATCAGGCCTATTTTAAACAACATTTTTATTTTTTTTACTTACTGGTGTCCCATTACAGGTTATTGTCTGTAAACTCCGGAAATTCACATTATTTAGAAGACTCCGGATAGAAGCCTGCCCACCCCAACAGGTAGCCTCTTTTACCGCTCATATTTGCTTTTCTTTATTTCTATTATTAGTTACTTTCACATTTGCTTGTGAGGTGTGTGGATTAAATCTGAAGTCAAGTGATCTACTGTGTGTATTTGCTTGTGTGGTGTGTGTGTTTGTGTGTGTGTGTGTGTGTGTGTGTGTGTGTGTGTGTGTGTGTGTGTGTGTGTGTGTGGATTATATCTGAAGTCTGGTGATCTACTGTGTGTCTTTGCTTGTGTGGTGTGTGTGTGTGTGTGTGTGTGTGTGTGTGTGTGTGTGTGGATTATATCTGAAGTCTGGTGATCTACTGTGTGTCTTTGCTTGTGTGGTGTGGGATTTATATCTGACATCAGGGGATGTGCTGTGTGTCTGCTGACAGTAGAGTTTCTGTTGTAGAATGATCTCGATGATAAAGGTGCTGTCAAAGAGGTTGCCTTACAACTGAACAGAACTCTAAAGGTAACGGAAAATACTTTACCATTTTTTTGTTTTATTAACAATTAGGCCTGCTAAACTAACTGTAAAGGATACCAAGTCCTGAAGTAATTATTTATCATCTGAGGAATTAATTTATCTCACATATTTGTAGCTTTGACTGTTATGGGCGGTAGAATTGATGTGTTGTATAACTTTGAGTGTGATGGACTGATCTCTCTCTCTCTGGTTTCCCCAGGGTCAGACGGGGTCTCTGATACCCAGCATCCTTATAGATCAATGGAGTATTGATGACTGTCGAGATGCTATCTTAAGATGGGCAGACGAACTGCAACACCTACCTTTAAAGGCAGAGCAGACACAGGTAGTCAAAGAGACACAGGTAGTCAAAGAGACAGTTGCCCAGCAACACAGATGGTTTACAGGACGTGTCTGATGTAGAATAATGTAGAGAAATGTTGCAGCTATGTGAACTGCAACTCATCTATGCACTGTTGCAGTACTTACACATGCAGTGGGAGGGTTAAAGGTCAAGCTGGGTCAGTTGCTTATGGGTTTTTAAAAAGCATTGAAAAAGAAAATGGCCAATGGTGTTTGACCAGACTCATCCAACATTGTGCTGCCATGTTAGACACACCTGCTGTGTTGTGACTGACTTAGATACTTAGATGATTGTTTCTGTCTCTAAGGCTGAACCCAACACTTCTTCTAGTACAGCTGTGGAGAGAAGGATGGTTTCGCCGAGCTCGAGCCCAAATGACTGTGAGGAGGAGAGACTTCGGGTGGCCCAGCTGACCTTAAAACAGTGGGCTAACAGCCTGAAAGCTCTTCCTGAGGTAAGGAGAAAGGAGAGAGTATTACAGTTCAGACGCTGTTGTAGACACCGATCACATCTTTTGATGATGACACAGCACAAGAGTATTGACTCACAGGAAAATCTAGACACCAAGATCTCAAGATCTCCTTCCTCTCTGTCTCTTCTCTCCCTGTCTGTCTCTCTTCCCCTCCCTGTCTGTTTCTTCCCTCCCTGTCTGTCTGTCTCTCTTCCCCTCCCCGTCTGTATCTCTTCTCCTCCCAGGGCTCTGTGTGTTTGGGGGAGGACGCGGGGGGTGTACTGGAGGATCTGGACAAGCAATGGAGGAGGGGCCAGCTGCCTAACATGCTCCCAGCCCTGGAGGTCCTCATGAGGGACGTGATGCAAAGTCAACGAAAACCAGAGGTTCCCCAGCTGTCATTATTTACAGCAGACAAGACATGAAACGCATTCAACCACCATCAGACTAGTCTCACTGTCAATATTTACAGCAGACAACACATGAAACGCATTCATCAGCCACCAGACTAGTCTCAGCTGTCATTATTTACCGCAGACAACACGTGATACACATGACTCATTTAACCACCACCGGACTAGTCTCAGCTGTCATTACTCTGTTACTGCAAACAACAAATTAAACGTGCTTTCGTCCAGTCAAGGAACAGATCAGTTAACACATAGATTTAATTAAACATTTGAGACGTATGGAGGTGTTCCAGTTAAGAGGATGCTGACTGAAATGGAAACTCTGTTCCAGGAGCTCTCCCTAAGGGAGGCGAGCTGTTCAAATACCCAGCTCATGATTCACTTGATTTCCAAGAAGTATTCCTTCCCTACACTGAGTCATATTGGATATTTTAAATTACTGAGTGAAGGGCGACTGACTGAGTGAGCTGTAAGGTCACTATCTTGCTTTTGTTTACAGGTTGTCATGCCTCCGAAGTGGATCTGTAAACCGAGTAAAAGATACTCTGGTAAGAACATTAATTTCCTTTATTTAAGGCCAAAGTCGCACATATCAAGTATTTAAAACATCAGTGAAAAAACACGGTTCATGTTTTTTCTCAGTATAATGAGAAGAACTGTTAAGTTTCTCTGACGCTTTTAACAGTGTTAAAAGAACATTTATATTCAACCTGGGCCTTATTTTTTACATTGTTTTGGCTCCAAAGTTTTATGATCTAAATCGGTCCAGTATTGAGTAAAATTAGCAAGTGCAGAAGCCAATCATGAAGTCAAAGTAAACCACTTGTTTTCGCGGCTGACAGGCTCGTGTCTGTTGGTCTGTGTCTGTTTACCTGTTGACAGAGGTACACCTGTGTCTGTTTACCTGTTGACAGAGGTACACCTGGGTCTGTTTAACTGTTGACAGAGGTACACCTGTGTCTGTTTACCTGTTGACAGAGGTACACCTGGGTCTGTTTAACTGTTGACAGAGGTACACCTGTGTCTGTTTACCTGTTGACAGAGGTACACCTGGGTCTGTTTAACTGTTGACAGAGGTACAGCTCTGTCTGTTTACCTGTTTACAGAGGTACACCTGTGTCTGTTTACCTGTTTACAGAGGTACACCTGGGTCTGTTTAACTGTTGACAGAGGTACACCTGTGTCTGTTTACCTGTTTACAGAGGTACACCTGTGTCTGTTTACCTGTTTACAGAGGTACACCTGTGTCTGTTTACCTGTTTACAGAGACACACCTGTGTCTGTAAAGAAACTCTAGAAAATGACTGATGGTAGAGTCAGTGTTTTGCAGTATCATTCCAATCACATTATCTGAATACATTGACTTCATGAAGGGAAAGTCTTCCTCCTCCTCGATCTTCCGGTCTCTAACATAACACCCCACTCAGGGCACAGGTTGAAAGGTTTCCCTGACAACAAGTTTTCCATTAAAATGCTTCCCTGAAGGAAGTATTGTGACTTGAGTTATATTCCAAACATCACTTATAGAAATTCCCTCCTAGTATGGTTATAAGGTTTTAGTTCCTTCTTGGTAAGGGACAAGGAAGCAAACCTTTTAAAGTGTGTTTTATTGAGATATTCTAGTTCCTCTCACCTTTGAAGTTTGTTCTAGTGAGCTATTATAGTTCATCTAACAGTTGCAATTGTCTTGTGAGTACACACACATTTTTTCATGGACATTTTTCTGTGAGACCCTTCTCTGTCCAGTAAAACTTTGCTATATCCTAGTTAACGTATCTCAGATGATGTAAGTGATTGGAATGAGTCATGTGTGTGTGAAAGATGATATGGCAGATTCGGATACTTTGGACCCATTATTGTCCATGTCCATCTTTAAGTTTCAAAATATGCTGCAGTTCGCAGCAGTGGTTATATATTGGTCACACAAGGTTTCATATGTGTAATTCCTGTAATTGTTTCAGGCTGGGGTAACACCGGTTATAAATGATACACACAAGGTTACAGCAGTGGTTATAAATGATACACACAAGGTTACAGCAGTGGTTATAACTGATAAACACAAGGTTACAGCAGTGGTTATAACTGATAAACACAAGTTTACATGTTTTTAATTCCTGTAATTGTTTCAGGCTGGGGTAACACTGGCTGGAGACCTTCTTCGCACTCAAGGTTTCTTACCACGTGCCGCTGACTTTCTCCATCTGTTCCTGAGTTCTTATGAATACAACATACATCATGGTGTGTCTGTGTGTGTCACAAACTCCTCTTTCTCACGAATAACGCAAGGAATATATGATCAGCGCTCTGTGGATATCCCTCTGGCACACGTGCTAACGTGACACACATCTGCAGGAATGGTTGCTGACACCCATAATGGACACCATGGGATAAAGAAGCTTTTTCAAAAAGGCCTTCAAAACCCACTTTTTCAGCCCTGCCTTCCCCCCCCCACACACACCCCATGCTTTTATTCGTTTTACCTTTTTTAGGCCTTTAGTACTGATTTTATTTTTTGTTGCTCTTTTTTTGAGAACTTTGAAAAGCGCTATATAAGTCTGATGTATGATTATTTATTATTTATTGTTTTGTGAAGCACACCTCAAGCCGGAGACCTTTCCTCGCACACAATGCTTCCTTCAGCGTGTAGACGACATTGGGCCTCATTCTCGAACATTTTCTGAAATGTTTCTTAGGGACTGGAAAAACAACGAAAGAAAAAGACCTCAGCCAAATTCATGAACACTTGAAAATGTTTACCTACGCAGCAGAAGTGTTCTGAGCTGTGCTCCGCGGGTAGAGTTTTCTTAAATTGAAAGCGCGTTCACGTGCACCTGGATTTGCATACATACACGCCCAGCCATTAGTAGTGTTTATGTACATTTACATTTTGTCAGATGTGAAAACTTTCATGGATGCAAATGTTTTCCTAAATCCACCTGAAGTGGAGTTCAGAAGAAATTCCCTCTGAAATTCTTCTTAACTGCGATTGAGAATGAGGCCCATTCTTTTTCTGTATACACGTGCAGCATGCAATGCGACACGCACCAAAGTTGTATGAAATGAAAGTTGTTGCTGGATAACAGTGTCTGTCAGATGAATCTCCATATATGAATAATAAATAGACCCCATCATGAATGCAATCACTTTATAACATTGGACAAACATAAACAAATTAACAAATGTATCCTAGTCCATCCCTAATAGTAGTTATTTGTATGTACAGTATGTATATATGTATGTTCTTTGACACCCTCATTTCCATCAGTAATAAAGGAAGTATGTTCTCACTTTCTACTGTCCAATAGTGTGCACTGTATCCATGCATAATATAGACACATGTAAGCTCAATGTATTTTTAAAAGTTTGTTATTATGTAATAATTTGTACACACAAAAGTCAAACACAAACCCTATGATACTGCAATGGCGGTATCTTTGAGTTAGTTCCATTTACAGGGAGATTCTCCCTCTTCTTCCTTAGAAAGTTGGTATTGCATATTCTAGATGATTGTGTTGTGAAGGAGTTGCAAATGTCGAGATTTCATGATTAAAGACCAGAATTGATAATGAGAAACACCTGTACCAAATAATTAGGCTTCCCGACATTTGCTCACGGTTTGACCCACTACTCAACAACTTCTCATGTGAACAGACATTGTGGCCATTCCCATATCAGAGTAGCTGCCTGATTAATATTCATGTAAAGTCAGGGCTATTGGCTGACACCCCTTCTTTTGTTTAGGATACTTAAACTGTTTCATTGTCAGTCCTCATGTGACACCATGCTCTCTTCTGACCGAGTCTTCATCCTCCTGACTGAGTCTCCATCTATCTGTGGCGTTGGAAAATTCCCATTTTATTTGTATTTGTTCATGTGGCATCTCCTGGTTTGTGATTAGTCAGGGAGTGTAATTTTCAGTTTTGATTTTGTCTCTGTTTTTCAGGCAGGGTTTTTTCCACCCCTTAAAGCTAGCTTTGGGTTGTTTATGACTCCCCCCCCCCCTCATGAAGTCTTTATAATTTATGATCCCGTGTTTTGGAATAAACAGTTCTTCTCTTTCAACTTTGTCTTTCTCTTTCAGCTATGTGTAGTGGAGTGCTGGGGAAGGGGGAAGGGGATCTCCATTTCTTATTTTATTTTGTCCCTTTAACCCCTAGACAAAATGACAAACCAGAAGCCTAAGATAGTGTAGTGCCAGTATATTTGAGTTTGTCCCATTTACTTAACTCAGGAAGGTGACCTCTAGACAAAATGACAAACCGGAAGCCTAAGATAGTGTAGTGCCAGTATATTTGAGTTTGTCCCATTTACTCAACTCAGGAAGGTGTTAATGTTGTGTGTTTCCTGAGGATATGGCTGGGTGGGCTTGATAGGGAGGAAGTGGCAGTGATGTCAGATGACATTAGTTTTGGATATGGAGTCTGGAAACCTTCTGATGTTATGACTAGGGTTTGTCTCAGGATGTACCCATGTGATCAGTACAATCACTAACTCAAATGAACGTCCAAAGAAGATGCACATTATTTTAAATATTTATTTCAAGTATAATAAAAGCTAATTCGTCCTGGGACACTGGTCTACACAATGAAGGCATGGAACCAGTACTGTTTCACAGTTGCCATGGCAGCTACACTCATTCCTCATGCAGCAAGCTTATAGTACTGCAGTCATTGATTGGCCCCTTCCCAATGACATCTAATGGAATAATGACTTAGGCTAAACTCTGCAGATAAGATAAAGGCACCACGAGATGAATCAACAAGTTTCGAAGGTTTATTCCACGTACAACCTATAGGGAATCAGTTCCTTATCAAATGAGACAGGGTAACGGATTAGCTTTCAATGTACAGTATTACTTTTTATAAGGTCTGCCATGGGAGGTCACAGATCACTGGGGTGTGGTACAGTTCAGAGGTAGGACAGGGGAGGTGAGTGGGAGGGGAGGGGAGGTTACCTCAAGGAAGGTTCCGGAAGGTCAACACACAAAGGCACAAAAGGCAACATGTTAAATGGACTGGTGTGTATTAAATCACCCTGGCTAGAGGGGAAGTCTGGAAAGGTGACAAGGACTAGTTTGCATAGGGCCTCACCATAGGTGATCAATTGGCAAATGGCAGACACACACAAAGGAGAGCCTGCATAGTTGCAATGTAATTGTAAATATGTGAATCAATGGTAATCTCAATTTCCATCAGTCCCCCATTTGAATATGTAAATATTCACATTTAAAAACAATAACCTACTCAGCCATCTCAGGTGTATGGGACTTCTCTCTGCCATGCTCACACCTATGCAATGATTCTACGCTGAGGAGTTGACCCAGAGGCAAAAGCCTGTACAGTAACTGGCTTGGAGTGGACGCTGGTGACTAATACAGAGACATTCCATTGTCTTGTAGACGGCTAAGATAATTGTGATTGCCAGGAAGATACCTACCAGGCCTGACACCGCTGCCCACACTCCCTTGGACGTCTCCAAGGTTATGTGGGACGGGCATCAGTATAACCTGAGGGCATATTCCGGCAGATCCAACAGTTAGTATAATTTAATCTCTCTGCATAGTCAACCATCATCCCAACAGCCAAGTTTTCATGGTAGCTGTGAGCATAGGCAGCGAGGAGCGTCAAAAGCAACATACATAAGGGGTGATTACTGTGGTATCCCATGGCAGAACAGACCGAATGTTTGAAAACAGAGGAAATTAAATGGATGTGGAGAATGTTTCAGACACCCTGCATTAAATGGCAAATAATTCCGTCTATTTTGAGGGGTTGGTCAAAAACAACAGGATGTTAGCCCTTCTCTCACAGGCAGAAGCGAAACCTCATTTAGAGGGGAAATTCTTCTGCAGTTTTGCTGTGCAACAACTCTTATTGTAAGCTGTGAGTGATATCTGCGCATCCACCAACCCAACTCACCAAATTAATTCCTTTCCCTGCACAGACTACTATATTAACATATGTGAGCCTAAACATTCAAGGGCAATTCAGTTCATTGGGTGGTAATGCCGGCAAAGTCCAGCTTGGAGAAGAGGTTGAAGGAAATCCGTGGTTGATGTTAGGACCTCATGTAACCGCGCCTTGGGTGTGACTGAGACAGTTGGGAGGGGGGGAATAGTAGAATCCTCCTGGTCTGCGACGCGCCCTCTGGACCCAGATGATGGAGATGGGGTCATTAGCCTGCGACTGTAGCGGTCAGGAGGTGATGGTAGAATCCTCCTGGTCTGCGATGCACTCTCTGGACCCAGATGATGGAGATGGGGTCGTCAGCCTACGACTGTAGCGGTCAGGAGGTGATGGTAGAATCCTCCTGGTCTGCGACGCGCCCTCTGGACCCAGATGATGGTGATGAAGCTGGTTGCAACAACCTGAGTGTCTCCACGTCCGAACAGTATCTGAGGAGACAGGAAACAGGTGACAGTATGCATAGCAGAGGCGGTTGGCAGAGCAGAGCACTGATTGACATAGGCAGATTTATGGAATATGCACATTACATTTCACAGTAGACAAAGACAACCCATGGGACATGAACATAAAGACGAGCATGGCCATACCAGACCTACTTACATATCAGGTATGACCGTCAGAAGCAGTAAGTTAGTACAACATGCAACATTTAGCCGGCGGGTAGTCAAGCAACCTCTTGATTTGGGAAAGATGGTACCATATAGATTTTGATATGCACGTGTCCACTAACACTGATGTGGGAGTGGCCAAACCTACTGGGCAAGGTCCCTTAACTTATCATGGAGAGTCTAAAGCATCTTGTCTTATTACCAATGTAAGCATTATATAAAAATTCCAGATCAAATTGAGTTTAATCATCTGTTCTATGCTGGAAGGAAAATGCTTCAAAGTGGTCATTTTGGAGGGTTACAGACAATGATTTATTTTTCTAACATATTCTGATTTGTACATTAATTTTAAAAACAGTAACATAGGGCTGTTAGTGTTGGAGCTAATTCAGCGACGCCTATATTGACTGTTACTTTCGCTTTTATGTCTGCTTGATCGTTCCCCTCTTGTTCCATACAATACACTGTGCGGTAGTACTTGTGAGAGCAATGCCACGACAGTCGTGATTTTGCTGGCGAGACTAATCGGTGTCTATAGTAGTCAAGTATCCCCTCTTTTTCCAAACAGGTCTATAAGAAAGGGCTGTGTGGAAAACATAATTGTCATTCAAATGTGTTGTCGGCATCTGTTGAGCTGTCCCCTATTAGATTGCATTAAACCATTGCCTTCTTTAAAATAATTATTGAGAGGTTTTGCGATGACGCTGTAGTCGGGAATGTATTACGCTTGTAGTTCAATAAGCCTAGAAGA
The DNA here is from genome assembly GCF_963457725.1 of Sprattus sprattus. Classification (NCBI taxonomy): domain Eukaryota; kingdom Metazoa; phylum Chordata; class Actinopteri; order Clupeiformes; family Clupeidae; genus Sprattus; species Sprattus sprattus. The sequence goes on along the minus strand of NC_137924.1, from coordinate 4,287,599 downwards.
ACGCAAACCTGAAACAGTCGTGGGTACAGGCAATTTACAAATAACTTAAATTCGTTCTGGCAAGGGGGCTCGACCGTGGCTACCAATATGTGACAGAAAGTAATTTCAGATAGCCCAATCGGAAGGTTTGCGGAGATTCAGTTTGACTCATTTACATTTTACATTTAGTCATTTCACTGACGCTTTTTGTCCAAAGCGACGTACAAGGGAGAGAACAATCAAGCTAGGAGCATCAAAACTTGGTGTAACAATATATAACGACATAGAAAGAAAAAGAAGTGCGGCCTGTTACTGCATAAGGGCAGGTTAAGCCAAGGTGCCAGTTAGGAAGGGAGGTGCTCTCTGAAGAGTTGGGTCTTCAAGAGCTTCTTGAAGGTAGAGAGGGACGCCCCTGCTCTGGTAGTTCTTAATGCATTTATGTCGAATTAGGAGTTGCCACAATCATGAGCTTTGTGTGGGGATGCTATCAATAAATTATCACAATATTGCAGAATACACGAAGGTGCACATGAATTAACGATACTAATAACTGATTTCAGCGACAATTTGGTGAATTTGGATTTGGGAGTAAAAGGCAAATAATCATAAAGCCATTAACTATATATTAAGCTGAAACATAAAGGGGGGGGGGGGACCTTGGCTCGTTAAAAATCGTGAATGGGTCAGAGAAATGTGGCTGGAGCGCTCACCGATGTTTCGGGGTTCGGGCACATAAACGTTTCTGAAGCAGAGGCCACTAATCATTATGCTGACTGAGGTTTAACGTTCATATGAGCAAATAATTCGTGCATTTGCTCCATGAGTTTAGCATTTCTGTTGAAATTAGATCTACGGTGTTGGTGACGCTTGGGGCCGGGTCTGAACGTCTTGTTAGGACATTTGTCAGCCCAGTGCCCATCCTTTTTGCATGCAAAGCAAGATCCTCGCTTAGGAGGGCTGTTACCTGCGGGAGTAGGCATGGGAGAAGGGGCTGTTAAATTTGCATAGGGACTGGGGGAGTTCTCTGTAGCACAATCAACCGCGGCTATGAGTGTGGCCGACATATTCAGAGAGTGCATTCTCTCAGCTAAACTGACATCAATTCGCTGGCCCCATTGTATAAAGTCAGGCCAAGTGTTGAGCGGAGGCAGGGTGTTAAAATATCGGGCCTTCAGTTCAGATTTAAGACCTGAAATTGCAGTGAGAATCATTACATCAGAATTGAATATAACCCAGTCTCCCGTCACCTCACAGTAGCGCCTATAGCGATATTCGAAACGTTTAACATAATCAAAGAATGATTCTTCCTCAGCTTGCCTGAATGCACATAAATCAACTGCGTTGGCAAAGCCATTTCGTGACAATTCTTGTTCACTATATGTAAAACAATGGTGATAGTTTGCAGAAGCCTGTGAGTAAATGTCCACTGGCGGTTCGTGTCCCTGAAGTTGAACTGGAGCCATAGGGGCGATCAAAATCTTCGGGCCAGGAACAACGGGAGAGCATAGGAGAGCAGAAACATTACTTGAGTTAGTTGCATGGGTGGGAGGGGGTGTAACCTCTAGTTTAACTTCGGCAACAGTCGCATTTTTGTCCTGCTCTGCATCGATAGAAAGGTTAAGATCAATTAAAATACCATTTTGCTTATCAATCAACAGAGCGCACAAATACATTCCATATTTTGCCTTTTTCTTTTCACATTTTAAATCTGACCACCACTCCAAACTCTGTCCAATAGCCCACTCGCTACTCCATCCATCTCTTTTCATTTTATCGCATCTCCTCTTTTGCGTGTCGAGAACAAAGCGCGCTAAAGAGACAGTTGTAGGTTTTAAAGTAGCCATATTAATCAGACCAAGAGATTGCAGCGACAAGACAACAAAGGGAAAACACAATACAATGCACGTGAAACAGACCAAACAGATTGATTCACTATGGTCCTATTAATACACTAGAAGGTAATTTGTAGCGAACGGGACCTTTCTTTATGCAGAGGCCGGTTAAGCAGATGAGAGACCTCTTTCACATCCGTACAGTACCCAGTTTATTTAACCGAAAGCTTACAATGGTAGACTTCTCAATTTGTAAAGCGTTACAAACAGAGCCAATGCCGCTCTCAAGACACAGTTCGTCTCGCACTCGTGCCTTCCCAATAACAGCGCCGACACTGCTTTTAAAAATGCATAGGTCTACTAAACGCCGAATGATAAAAACGTCTGAGATTGTGCATGTAAAACACGTCTCGATCACGTTTACTAGTCCGCGCGGCACAGTGTTTAACCTAAAACACGCGCTACAGTCACGACTCTAGTACAACGTTCGGCACGGTTTGCATAAAAACACGCGCGTAACGATAACGTTGTTAATTTCTGGTTTAAACTGGAATCCGATGCCTGTGCACTTTACGCCTAGCGCTGGATATGTAAAGAGTTGAGGCTAAATTAAGTGCTATATATTTATGCCTAAATTGCTCTGTCTCTCACCCCAACACAAGCTCTGCACACAGAAAGTTGGTAAAAAGCTTACCTGTCCCGTTTCACAATGTTTGAGCCTTGGCCTTGATTCCGCGCTGTATTCGGGGAGTTATTAACTCTCCAGCTCAAGAAGGACCAAATAATGGAATAATGACTTAGGCTAAACTCTGCAGATAAGATAAAGGCACCACGAGATGAATCAACAAGTTTCGAAGGTTTATTCCACGTACAACCTATAGGGAATCAGTTCCTTATCAAATGAGACAGGGTAACGGATTAGCTTTCAATGTACAGTATTACTTTTTATAAGGTCTGCCATGGGAGGTCACAGATCACTGGGGTGTGGTACAGTTCAGAGGTAGGACAGGGGAGGTGAGTGGGAGGGGAGGGGAGGTTACCTCAAGGAAGGTTCCGGAAGGTCAACACACAAAGGCACAAAAGGCAACATGTTAAATGGACTGGTGTGTATTAAATCACCCTGGCTAGAGGGGAAGTCTGGAAAGGTGACAAGGACTAGTTTGCATAGGGCCTCACCATAGGTGATCAATTGGCAAATGGCAGACACACACAAAGGAGAGCCTGCATAGTTGCAATGTAATTGTAAATATGTGAATCAATGGTAATCTCAATTTCCATCACATCAGATACATTTCCTGGTCCCATTTTCGTCGTCGGTAATCCTCAATTTTCCGCAATAAGATAAAGCTTGATTGGGATGAGATTTCAGTTCACCCTTGTGGCCACACAATGCTATGTAAAAACCTGACCTGTAAAGTTCAACTTGCCACTTGCATCCAGAGAAATAAAAAAAATAAAGAGCAACTACAATTTGGGACAGTTATCAACATCTTTCAGACATTTTAGAAAGCATAGCCTATAAGGTTTGTAAGTTGTAATTCTTTATATAACATGACTTCTGCAATCTGCCACCATCTTATATAAGACTTTTCTTTTTTTTAAATAAGACTTTGTGAATTTGGGTATGCAATTTTAGATGAAATTGCCCCAAAAATTGCAAAATTTTAAGAGGTTAAATGTAATGCTGTTCTTGTTGTTGTTTGTATTTGAGTTTTGTCACATGTGTGGGTGGAGCTAATGTGGGTTTTCAGGTCTTAAAGAGGAAGTGGTTTTATCTGTCAAATTTGCTCAACATGTGAGGGAGGAACATGTTTTTGTTTGAGTTTCACGCCTCAGGGCGGAACATGTTGTGGCAGGTTCTGAAGGAAGAAGTGTTTTTAACTGGCTGCTACAGAGACACAGTGTGCAGTTCAGTGTTGCAGACCTGTGTGAATAATGTTCTGTGGATTACGGGACATGACTTTATTGGACTAATTTGAAGGAAGTGAAAGGAAATGAGTCCATCAAAACACAGTGAGTTAATTGTAGCCATACACTTTTTAATCCAACTGTAAAAATATAGCTTTTAAATTAGGCTGAATTGTTTCACTTGCATCTGAGAACCTCAGAGTCTTGCCTCAATGCAAAATGTAAACATGCAATTAAAATTATTTGTTGGAGTCTAAATGTATTTATACACGGTATTCAGCCAGCAAATTTTCTTGCTATGCTTTCACAGCTCTCTCCCAGTGTGTCAGTTCTGCTTTCTGTTGCAGAAGCATTTGCAGTTTCACAGAGTTGTGGAAGCTTCAGTGATTATGAGATTAAAAAGGAGAGAACTCAACGAACATGCAACTCACAACCTTTTCTCAAACCAACCTTTACCTTACTCAAGGTAAGATGTCCGTGTGGTATGTTGAGACACGCATCTTAAAGGTAATCTTTTCTGCACACTAAGGGTTATGGCACTCATATTTTTGTTTGCTTTCCTTAGGCGATCAAAGTGTTAAAAAATCTTCGTTGTCGCAGTTTGGCAGAGGTAAGCAGTGTTGGGTGTGGTTGTTCAATAACTCTGCCATTGGCACATACCAAGATAATGAAAGATAGATTATAATTGATGATGACATTCTTTGCATACGCTATACAGTGAAAAGGGGAAATTAACCTTATCGTGCCCTTCTATTGTGTGTTTGTTTTGGCAGACGCTCAGCAGCCTCCAGCTGACAGATGGCTCATCCTCCTTGTATGCGTCTAAACTTGATCCAGGACACGCCTCTCAGCTACATGCAGCATTGCCGGTAATGAACTAAAGAATGTGGATGCCTGACAGATGCCGATAAGAACATCGTCTCAATAATCATAGTGATCTAACCAGCCTCATAACCAGAGAATGTGGATGCGTGAGAGATGTAAATCAGAACAGTCTCAATTATCATAGTTATCTAACTACCCCTACACTAAAGAATGTGGAGGAGTGACAGATACAGAGAAGGAATGTAAATGCATGAGATTCAGAGAAGAACACTGTGTCATTGACCTCAGTCACCTAACCCCAGACCATTCTCTTTATTACTCCTCACAGCTCGCAAAGCCATCTGTCCTTTCCAGAGAGAGGGATGAGGAGGATGGAGGGATGGAGAGAAAAGGGCTGAAACAGGAGGCTGAAACTGAAACTGTACAGCCCTCACAGGTGCACGGCATTACTGGTAGGTCTAGGTAGTTTCCTGATGGTATTTTGGGTCAGGTCATTTGATGCTGTCAGTCATCTGATGCCTTTGATGTCTTTTTTCATTTTGTTTCTCTTTTCTTCCAGGAAAAGTACTGAACCCAGGTAGGCTTGCTCTTTATTTAATATAAAAATACAGAGTGCACTGTATCCTTCCTTTATTGTGCTGTTCATTGTATAGTTAAAATATTAATATCAATAACACATTAGCAACAATGTCACTCATATTACCATGTTAACAGAAGGCCCCTCTGTTTTTTAGAATGGCAGTTGATGACTAAATCAACAGGTAAGAGATCATTTGTATGCTGTTTTGCTAGTCACCAATATTCAAATCTAATGCAAATCCATGGCTATGTTGGTTATGCATATAGTGACAGTGACCTTTTATATCCTCTGTGTCCTTTGCCTGCACACTGTCAAATATTCTTCCCCCTTGTCCTTCAGTTAAGATCACCCTGGACCCAAAGACAGCAAACCCCACTCTCAAGATCTCTGCTGACGGACGGCGGGTGAGGTCAATCACCTTTGAGGAGAGCAAAGGAAAACAACATGCTTGGATCCAGCGAGCTCCTCACAAGTATGACGGCTGGTTCTGCATCCTGGGAACACAGGGCTTTATCTCAGGCAGGCATTACTGGGAGGTGGATGTGGGGGAGAGCTCTGATTGGAGGATAGGTGTAGTAAAGGAGTCGGCACCCAGACATGGCTTTACCAATCTCACCACGTCCTCAGGGTACTGGACCCTCCGTCTCCAACTAGGCAGACTAATGGCCCTCACTGACCCCGTCACCAAGTTAAACCAGCCAATCCCCAAAAGAGTAGGAGTGTATCTGGATATGGAGGGCAGGCAGGTCAGATTCTTTGATGCAAAGCAGAGGAGACACATTTACACCTTCCAGGCTGAGTTTGGCCCCTTTGAGAAGATTTACCCTGTGATTGGTACAGTGGACACCAAAAGAGAGTTGGTCATTCTGTAGATTCAGATCACACACACACACGCACACGCACACGCACAAGCGCACACGCACACGCACACACACGCATACATGCACACACGCACACACACACACACACACACACACACACACACACAAACACACACACGTGCTTTGCAAAGTGGTCACAGACAGAGAGGTGGTCATTCTGTAGATTCAGATTTTAGGAAGCAGATCTGGTAAAGGAGGCGTGTGAACCAAGCATATACTTCTCACATAACTATCTCAGTATGCTTCTTCCATAGCCGCTTCCTTTGTCTCAGTACTCGTCTTCAGTGATCTGATACAGTATATGCCTCTTATATTATCTTTCAAAATGAGTCATCAGAGGCCTGTGAGGTAGGCAAAAAAGTTTGAGGTTATGTAGATGAAAGCTCAGAGGAGAGCAGACAAGACTGTTAACTCCAATGTCTTGTGAGGCCAGAGAGTTTAAGCTATTTTAAGATGTGAGAAAAGCCATGGCTTGTCATCTTAACCATATGGGTCTGAAACGTACCTCAGGGGACTACTTATACTTCTTTGCACTTTATGTAAACTGGAATGATAGTTCTTTTGTCTTTACTTAATCTTGCGTTGTTATATGTTGTTCCTTTTGTTACCAACAGGAGCAGTGGTCCAAATTATATTTTTATGTAAAGTAATACCAAATTAATTCATGTCAAATAAATAAAGCTTCATTGTTTAATACCAACCTGGGTGTCTGGATTCCCAACAACATTTTACAGTAATGTAAAGTATGAGGGACATGCACACACGCACGCACGTAGAGACTTACAAGAAGAGAAAAACATGAAATCGAAATCGAAAGTATCATGTATATTTGCTGCTGTGCTTAAAAACCACAGCTCAAGCCACACACACACACATATAGAACTATGTCAATAAGACACACACTCTTAAACTAAAACTGAATGCATTCACAAAGCGAGGAGCCTAAATATGGACCCCTGTACACGACAGAACTTGTTAAAAAAATGCTGATGCCACAGTTAAACATTATTCTCTCAGAAATCTCATGTATCATCTGATATACAACTATAGGTACTGAACAAACACATCCAAATGTGACAAACATATCAGTGTATGTCAGTGCACAGGCAGATCTAGATAAAGTAGAAAACAACATGCCTGAACATGCAGCATAACCAGAAAAGCAGCAAAGTGATTGGTTGCCTGCCTTTTGTTGCTGTCAGTTACCAACCTCTCACTGACAGTTAGTGTCTGCTGGTGGTTTTGTCTGTGTATTTTGAGCTAGCTCAGTTAGTCTCCAGGCAACCGTGCATATCAGATGACCTGTTCCTTTGAAGAGGCAAATTAGACAATAGGAACGTTCAAGTTCAAACAGTATTGTATTCATTCAGGGCAGTGTTGTGTGTTTGGCGTTGATAGTCTTCAAATTACTAGACAGGATGATAGGTGAAAAATTCACCCTAGTTAGTTCAGGACTCCGGAGCTGCATGAAAGTACATTTATTAGACAGACAAACAACAGCAATTGCAATTGGGCTCCCCTCCCAGCCGAGGCTGACAGTGAAGCCCTGATAAACTCTTCGCACAAAGTTTATATAGTCAGAAGTTTAGCTTTGAGCAGGGATGATCACGTGGTGGATTTCTCACGTCCGATGCTCCCTGTCGTGCAAGGATGGCAGTTTTGCACAAGGTCGGAAGAAGCACAGTTCCTTTCTTATCTCCTCTGGTCTAAACATGCTCTGCATCGTTCATATGCAGACTTAGTGGCACCTAATATTCTAGTTACACACAGAGAGAGAAAAGCCATGCTCCTGCTTTCATAAGCACATAATTCACAGGAATATATTCAAACAAGTCACTTGATTATTATATTCTTAAGTCATTAACAGTGTTTGGAAATAATCTCTATCACAGGAGTCATGGCATTACGTGGACACATCTTCCCAACCAGGCCCTCGCTGGACTGATGTGTTTGAGGTTTCTGTAGCAGGCAGGTTTTGAGGGGCATCTGTGCTGTGTCCTTGGCATTGAAAAGTGATAGGGCAGGAGTGTGTAGAACTGAGCCGATTTAGCTGATTGTGATACGTACGTCCTATGTGTGTTTGTGTGTGTGTGTGGCTTTGGTCGAGGCATAAGGGAAATTTGAAACAGTGCAGCGACCACGTTCACATATGGTGACAATCATGTGCTAAATGCAGAAGTATCAAAGAGGGAGAACTACGCCGACAGCATGAGAATGAGAGCGAAAGAGAGAAATATAAGCATCCATTTTGTGATCACGGCGGCCTCAGGCCAGGTCTGGGCCTCTTAAATTCGGCAGAGATAAAATACCCCTGGAATTTGATCCTAAAGCACAACAGGTTCAGTGGAATTCTTGTCTGATGTGGTGTGGGCTGTATGGGCTGTGGGAGTAATTTGGCAGAAAGTCACACCATCACATCTACATTTGGCTCTGTTGGAACAAAAATGTCATCGAAAGAATGGGTGGGTCTAAAGGGAAAGTAGATTCCCCAATCAGTATCATCATGCAGAATTGTGGCTCACTATCACAATAACCTAAAAGAACCGTCTAGAGGACATACACCATGTGAATCACTATCACGTTAACTTTACCACATCTAGAGGACATACACCATGTGACTCACTATCACGTTAACCTTACAGAACCATCTAGAAGATATAACATTGCATCTCTACAAAAGGTCCAGTGATCCTTGTCCAAGAGGTGCTTCCCACCTGGTTACCCTTTGTATGAGCAGGGGGAATCAGCTGGTTACACTATGACACATCATGCCTTATATCATCAGGGGGAATCAGCTGGCTACACTGTGACACATCATGCCTTATACAGTATCAGCAGGGGAATCAGCTGGCTACACTGTGCCTTGCCTCATCTGTAAGGGTTACCCGGGAGTCGAACTCAGAGACTCACACGCTTAACTCACACAACAAAATCACAGGGTATCGTATCAAGACTGCCCAAAATCACAGGGTATCGTATCAAGACTGCCCAAAATCACAGGGTATCGTATCAAGACTGCCCAAAATCACAGGGTATCGTATCAAGACTGCCCAAAATCACAGGGTATCGTATCAAGACTGCCCAAAATCACAGGGTATCGTATCAAGACTGCCCAAAATCACAGGGTATCGTATCAAGACTGCCCAAAATCACAGGGTATCGTATCAAGACTGCCCAAAATCACAGGGTATCGTATCAAGACTGCCCAGAAACACAGGGTATCGTATCAAGACTGCCCAAAATCACAGGGTATCGTATCAAGACTGCCCAAAATCACAGGGTATCGTATCAAGACTGCCCAAAATCACAGACGCTCAGGAGGCTTTTATAGGCAAGTAAACGAGGCTCAGGTGACCATAATAACTCAATCATGACATGGTGACAAGAAACAAACACGTGGCCGGCAAGCAGGAACACTGAGGACCCCACATGGTCAAAAAGGGGTATTACAGTCCAGCAAATCCTGACATCATCAGGGGAATCAACTGGCTACACTGTGACATCATCAGGGGAATCAGCTGGCTACACTGTGACATCATCAGGGGAGTCAGCTGGCTACACTGTGACGTCATCAGGGGAATCAGCTGGCTACATTGTGACATCATCAGGGGAATCAGCTGGCTACACTGTGACATCATCAGGGAGAATCAGCTGGCTACACTGTGACGTCATCAGGGGAATCAGCTGGCTACATTGTGACATCATCAGGGGAATCAGCTGGCTACACTGTGACATCATCAGGGAGAATCAGCTGGCTACACTGTGACATTGCATGCCTGTCTTTTGGCCCTCACAACCTCACATTACTTTATATCTTTGTGTTCATGTTTACAGTGGATGTATTGTATTTATGCAGCTATCTTTGAGTCCATGTTTAAAGTGTATGTATTGTATTTATGCAGCTATCTTTATGTCCATGTTTACAGTGCATGTATTGTATTTATGCAGCTATCTTTGAGTCCATGTTTAAAGTGTGTGTATTGCATTACAGTTTTTATCCATTGCTTTGGGCAACTTCACGAAACAGAAATTACATTCTCAAAACAACACGTGCAAGCCTCCAAACCACTGGGCACTGGTTCACGACAGATTGGCATTTCTCATTCCTTTAATCAAATTGCAATTGTTTTAGAAACTCCTTGCAAATGACAAGTACAATTGCCTAGAGATGGCACACATTTCAAATGATTTAGCACATCTGTGCAAATGGTTAGGTACAATTGCCTTCAGTTAGCCCAATTACCAATTGAATACATCTTGCTGGTCTAAACTGACTGTTGCTTCTCAGTCAAGTGGTTGTTCTCTGCAAAACATGTTGGCATAATTTCATTGAGTACATCATCACCTGCAAAATAGTTCACTCTACTGTCAAAATCTTTCAGGCACATAATACCATGAAAAACATTAGGGTATATCCTGTAATATGGATCTCTTGGATCATCAGCTTAATTTTCAGGTGCAACTAGAACTTTACTAATCAAGGGGGAGATTCACACATCCGATCACCAATCACACAGTAAGTTTAGTTAGCTGACAGGTCCTATCCAGGAGTATAAATGCTTCCATCAAATATCTAGAGCTTGACCAAGTTCAGTACAATTTATGAACATGGAAGCACCTGGCCAGGGAAACAACCAAGGGCAACTGCCTGTTAGAGGAAGAGGAGGAAGAAAAAGAGGAGCAACGGCGGATGTCCCAGGCCAGCGCGGGGGCAACATCACCATGTGTGATGCCATTTTAGAGAATAGTGTAGTCACCCACATTCCCAGCCTTGGCCCATACAATACCCATAAGCTCCAGGTTGTGTTGTTAGTGTAGGCTATACATCATTTTAGTTTTGATGTGCTTATTGTATGACAGTATATTGTGCTGTACGCATTTTCTGATACTGTTACCACGATGTATGGCAATAACTGTAACAGTTTCCATGGCAGTATGAGTGCAGTATGAGTGCTACCTTGTAGGCTATGCTTGAATTATTCTTTTTTTCTGTTTGATACACAAAGTATTCTGGAAAGAAAACAGGAAACATTCAGTGTCAAAGGACTGAGCCAAGATTGAAATGTGCACTTGAGGGATATTTCTATGGTCCACTGCCATACTGACAAAACATCTAAACGTTTTGACCTGCAGAGTTTAAACAATGCCAAAGGGTCTTTTCATTTTGGGGGCACTGACTATTAGTATGAGAAAAGGAATTAGTTTTAATTGATGAGTTGTCTGTTTTGAGAGAGATATGACCTTTTGCAGGTGTGCCATAGTGTTTTGATAAACCATCTAGGTTATTTTGACAAATATATTTAAAGCTTGGAGAATGTCCTTTTCTTTTCGGGAAGGAACTTTTCATTTTGGGGGCATTGACTATTTTTATGAGAAAATGATTTGGTTTTGAAGCTTGACTTAACTGTTTTGGGTGAGATATGACCTTTTGAAGGTGATCTATGTAGTTGTGCTGAACCATATAGGCTATTTTGCCAAATGCACTAAGAGCTTTGAGAATGTAATTTCGGTTTCGATAAATTGCCCAAAGCAATGGATAAAAACTGTAATGCAGCTATCTTTGTGTCCATGTTTACAGTGTATGTATTGTATTTATGCAGCTATCTTTGTGTCCATGTTTACAGTGTATGTATTGTATTTATGCAGCTATCTTTATGTCCATGTTTAAAGTGTGTGTATTGTATTTATGCAGCTATACATTTGTAACATTATTTATAATCATATGTATGTGAATGTACAGGTATATTTATTTGAATTTCCATTGGATTTTTGTTCACCCTAAGGTGTTGATATGTTGCAGTGAACCTTTAAACTGTCCCTGTGTTTACATGTGTACAGACACAGGCTCAATCTTTTCCTAAAATCCTACCCCCCTAAATCCAGGGTTAAGGTTTCAGTGTGACTGAAGGTGCTGTTCCCTTTCATGACCTCTAGGGGTCTCGAGTGTTCATAATCCTAATCTAGTACAGTGCCCATAGGCACGTGCACCTCCAGCACGGAGGCCGATGTGATACACCTATCGATGCATTGTCAACGATCTGATACATTAAAGATACAAAATGAAGCAACTATTGAAGTGATAAAATATGATTCACCCCGACTGCAGTGCTGTGTGATTCACCAGGATTTGATTCACCACAATGTGATTCAATGCAATACAATGCGATTCAAAATAATATACTATGCAATTCAATATGGTACAGAACAGATATTTTGATTTTATGTCTTTGGTTCTTGTAGACAGCAAACCGTGTAGAAAATCATGTAGACAGCAAACCAAACATTATCTTACAAAGAGCCATTTGAACCTCATGCATTTCTTTCTTTAGTACTGCAGTTCAGTAAGCATATCTGTCAATTAGATGTAAAATGGTGTTTACAGAGAGATTACATCCATATGTGAATATCATTTTTGATAAAAAGCTTTCAAGCTTATATGTTGAATAAAACATTTATTCAGAAAAAATTGGCACATTATGTTAAATTGAAATCAAAACTGAAAACAGTGGTTTGCAAATTCTCTATGACCTGTATTACATTGAAAAAATACAACAGCTCTATGTTCTACAAAATAAATACAATTCAATTTCGATTCTTGCAACATATTTAAATAAAAGTTCTAAAGCTCTAACTTCGGCGCTTTTTCTGGGGTTGGCCCCTCTCTGAAGCCATCTTGCACACAATCCACGGTTGTACTGCCCCCTAGCCACTGGGAGTGTTTAGCTGCCACCAAATGTGCAGTAGGGTGTTGTGCAGTGGAGGGAGTAACCAGGAGAAGGTGTTCAATGTTCCAAAAAAAGGTGCAGGTTAATTTTAGGCAGGTGAACAGACGAGACGAACTTTACACTTAACAGAAATTATTTTTCCAAAACAAAAAGCAATACTGACTGGCAATAACAGGTTAGTTACAAGTGCACAGGCATCCTCTCACCTCAGACCCCAGCTAGACACAGGCATCCTCTCACCACAGAGGCCCCAGCTAGACACAGGCATCCTCTCACCCCAGCTAGACACAGGCATCCTCTCACCTCAGACCCCAGCTAGACACAGGCATCCTCTCACCCCAGCTAGACACAGGCATCCTCTCACCCCAGCTAGACACAGGCATCCTCTCACCTCAGACCCCAGCTAGACACAGGCATCCTCTCACCACAGAGGCCCCAGTTAGACACAGGCATCCTCTCACCTCAGACCCCAGCTAGACACAGGCATCCTCTCACCACAGACCCCAGCTAGACACAGGCATCCTCTCACCACAGACCCCAGCTAGACACAGGCATCCTCTCACCACAGACCCCAGCTAGACACAGGCATCCTCTCACCACAGAGGCCCCAGCTAGACACAGGCATCCTCTCACCACAGACCCCAGCTAGACACAGGCATCCTCTCACCACAGACCCCAGCTAGACACAGGCATCCTCTCACCACAGAGAACCCAGTTAGACACAGGCATCCTCTCACCACAGACCCCAGCTAGACAAAGGCATCCTCTCACCACAGACCCCAGCTAGACACAGGCATCCTCTCACCACAGAGGCCCCAGTTAGACACAGGCATCCTCTCACCACAGACCCCAGCTAGACACAGGCATCCTCTCACCACAGAGGCCCCAGTTAGACACAGGCATCCTCTCACCTCTCACCCCAGTTAGACACAGGCATCCTCTCACCACAGACCCCAGCTAGACACAGGCATCCTCTCACCACAGACCCCAGTTAGACACAGGCATCCTCTCACCTCTCACCCCAGTTAGACACAGGCATCCTCTCACCTCAGAGACCCCAGCTAGACACAGGCATCCTCTCACCTCAGCTAGACAAAGGCATCCTCTCACCTCTCACCCCAGCTAGACACAGGCATCCTCTCACCTCAGTTAGACACAGGCATCCTCTCACCTCTCACCCCAGCTAGACACAGGCATCCTCTCACCCCAGCTAGACACAGGCATCCTCTCACCCCAGCTAGACACAGGCATCCTCTCACCCCAGCTAGACACAGGCATCCTCTCACCTCTCACCCCAGTTAGACACAGGCATCCTCTCACCCCAGCTAGACACAGGCATCCTCTCACCTCTCACCCCAGCTAGACACAGGCATCCTCTCACCCCAGCTAGACACAGGCATCCTCTCACCCCAGCTAGACACAGGCATCCTCTCACCTCTCACCCCAGCTAGACACAGGCATCCTCTCACCCCAGTTAGACACAGGCATCCTCTCACCCCAGCTAGACACAGGCATCCTCTCACCCCAGCTAGACACAGGCATCCTCTCACCTCTCACCCCAGTTAGACACAGGCATCCTCTCACCCCAGCTAGACACAGGCATCCTCTCACCTCTCACCCCAGTTAGACACAGGCATCCTCTCACCCCAGCTAGACACAGGCATCCTCTCACCCCAGCTAGACACAGGCATCCTCTCACCTCTCACCCCAGCTAGACACAGGCATCCCCTCACCTCTCACCCCAGTTAGACACAGGCATCCTCTCACCCCAGTTAGACACAGGCATCCTCTCACCTCTCACCCCAGCTAGACACAGGCATCCTCTCACCTCTCACCCCAGTTAGACACAGGCATCCTCTCACCACAGACCCCAGCTAGACACAGGCATCCTCTCACCCCAGTTAGACACAGGCATCCTCTCACCCCAGCTAGACACAGGCATCCTCTCACCTCTCACCCCAGCTAGACACAGGCATCCTCTCACCTCTCACCCCAGTTAGACACAGGCATCCTCTCACCTCAGCTAGACACAGGCATCCTCTCACCCCAGTTAGACACAGGCATCCTCTCACCTCAGCTAGACACAGGCATCCTCTCACCTCTCACCCCAGTTAGACACAGGCATCCTCTCACCTCAGCTAGACACAGGCATCCTCTCACCTCTCACCCCAGTTAGACACAGGCATCCTCTCACCTCAGTTAGACACAGGCATCCTCTCACCCCAGCTAGACACAGGCATCCTCTCACCCCAGCTAGACACAGGCATCCTCTCACCTCTCACCCCAGCTAGACACAGGCATCCTCTCACCTCTCACCCCAGCTAGACACAGGCATCCTCTCACCTCTCACCCCAGCTAGACACAGGCATCCTCTCACCTCAGTTAGACACAGGCATCCTCTCACCCCAGCTAGACACAGGCATCCCCTCACCCCAGCTAGACACAGGCATCCTCTCACCTCTCACCCCAGCTAGACAAAGGCATCCTCTCACCTCAGTTAGACACAGGCATCCTCTCACCCCAGCTAGACACAGGCATCCTCTCACCCCAGCTAGACACAGGCATCCTCTCACCTCTCACCCCAGCTAGACACAGGCATCCTCTCACCTCTCACCCCAGCTAGACACAGGCATCCTCTCACCTCTCACCCCAGCTAGACACAGGCATCCTCTCACCTCAGTTAGACACAGGCATCCTCTCACCCCAGCTAGACACAGGCATCCCCTCACCCCAGCTAGACACAGGCATCCTCTCACCTCTCACCCCAGCTAGACAAAGGCATCCTCTCACCTCAGTTAGACACAGGCATCCTCTCACCCCAGCTAGACACAGGCATCCTCTCACCCCAGCTAGACACAGGCATCCTCTCACCCCAGCTAGACACAGGCATCCTCTCACCCCAGCTAGACACAGGCATCCTCTCACCCCAGCTAGACACAGGCATCCTCTCACCTCTCACCCCAGCTAGACACAGGCATCCTCTCACCCCAGTTAGACACAGGCATCCTCTCACCCCAGCTAGACACAGGCATCCTCTCACCCCAGCTAGACACAGGCATCCTCTCACCTCTCACCCCAGCTAGACACAGGCATCCTCTCACCTCTCACCCCAGCTAGACACAGGCATCCCCTCACCTCTCACCCCAGTTAGACACAGGCATCCTCTCACCCCAGCTAGACACAGGCATCCTCTCACCCCAGCTAGAAACAGGCATCCTCTCACCCCAGCTAGACACAGGCATCCTCTCACCCCAGCTAGACACAGGCATCCTCTCACCTCAGACCCCAGCTAGACACAGGCATCCTCTCACCCCAGCTAGACACAGGCATCCTCTCACCCCAGCTAGACACAGGCATCCTCTCACCTCTCACCCCAGCTAGACACAGGCATCCTCTCACCTCTCACCCCAGTTAGACACAGGCATCCTCTCACCTCAGCTAGACACAGGCATCCTCTCACCCCAGTTAGACACAGGCATCCTCTCACCTCAGCTAGACACAGGCATCCTCTCACCTCTCACCCCAGCTAGACACAGGCATCCTCTCACCTCAGTTAGACACAGGCATCCTCTCACCCCAGCTAGACACAGGCATCCTCTCACCCCAGCTAGACACAGGCATCCTCTCACCTCTCACCCCAGCTAGACACAGGCATCCTCTCACCTCTCACCCCAGCTAGACACAGGCATCCTCTCACCTCTCACCCCAGCTAGACACAGGCATCCTCTCACCTCAGTTAGACACAGGCATCCTCTCACCCCAGCTAGACACAGGCATCCCCTCACCCCAGCTAGACACAGGCATCCTCTCACCCCAGCTAGACACAGGCATCCTCTCACCTCTCACCCCAGCTAGACACAGGCATCCTCTCACCTCAGTTAGACACAGGCATCCTCTCACCCCAGCTAGACACAGGCATCCCCTCACCCCAGCTAGACACAGGCATCCTCTCACCTCTCACCCCAGCTAGACACAGGCATCCTCTCACCCCAGCTAGACACAGGCATCCTCTCACCCCAGCTAGACACAGGCATCCTCTCACCTCTCACCCCAGCTAGACACAGGCATCCTCTCACCTCAGTTAGACACAGGCATCCTCTCACCTCTCACCCCAGTTAGACACAGGCATCCTCTCACCCCAGCTAGACACAGGCATCCTCTCACCTCAGTTAGACACAGGCATCCTCTCACCTCTCACCCCAGTTAGACACAGGCATCCTCTCACCTCTCACCCCAGTTAGACACAGGCATCCCCTCATCCCAGCTAGACACAGGCATCCTCTCACCCCAGCTAGACACAGGCATCCTCTCACCTCTCACCCCAGCTAGACACAGGCATCCTCTCACCCCAGTTAGACACAGGCATCCTCTCACCTCTCACCCCAGTGAGGTGCAATGCACACGAAGTCTAGGGCCTCCGAATCGGATTTACTTTTCACACCAATCGAATCTTTTAATTTCGTACATACGGAGGCTGGCAACGAGAGATTTGCGTAAACACGGAGGCAGCAGATTGCGGTGAACCGACTGTAGTACATACCTCACGCCTGTGGGTGGCGCTTTAGCGCTTTATTTACACAACTGAAAAAACGTGAAAAACCTAGAAGAAGAGACTCAAAAGCACAAGGTAAAGGAAGCAGCAAACGGATAAACAAATTACACAAGACATTCAAGCTCCAATTAACAACATTACATTATGATGGTTAATAAAATCAGTGGTCAGACTAAAGGATATGCGAAAATGAATTCTTTTTTCTATTGATAATAAAGAGTTTGGAACAGTAACATGACATGTCTGTCATCCCATTTCCCACGATGCATTGCTCCGAGCATTTTACATACATTTATGAATAAAAAAGCAAATTAAATCGCTGGCCAATTTATATTTGTGGTCATGAAAGTTATGTTACGTCTGAATAAGAAGAATTAGATCAAGATAGGGGGCTAATCAAAAATCAGAAGACTGGGTTAATGTTAGTGAATTCGAGGCCCACCATGAGTGAGATTTTGAGGGAGAACAAGTTATTTATATTCTGGTTGGAGATGGCGGAAAAGATCACGTGGGGCAGTGACGTCATCAGGTTGCGTGAAACCGTGCAGACGAACACCAGCCCCCGTACCGATTCAAATCTACTCACTTTCTACCCCGGACTGCGATCGTTGCAGAAACAAGGTGCGGATAGAGAGTGTTCGTATGTATGATAGGGCTATCTGTATTAGCTATCCGTATCAGATTGACAAACTAGGCTCCATGTAAACGACACTTTAGACACAGGCATCCTCTCACCTCTCACCCCAGTTAGACACAGGCATCCTCTCACCCCAGTTAGACACAGGCATCCTCTCACCTCTCACCCCAGTTAGACACAGGCATCCTCTCACCCCAGTTAGACACAGGCATCCTCTCACCTCAGCTAGACACAGGCATCCTCTCACCTCTCACCCCAGTTAGACACAGGCATCCTCTCACCCCAGCTAGACACAGGCATCCTCTCACCCCAGCTAGACACAGGCATCCTCTCACCCCAGCTAGACACAGGCATCCTCTCACCCCAGCTAGACACAGGCATCCTCTCACCCCAGTTAGACACAGGCATCCTCTCACCCCAGCTAGACACAGGCATCCTCTCACCCCAGCTAGACACAGGCATCCTCTCACCTCAGAGACCCCAGCTAGACACAGGCATCCTCTCACCTCAGCTAGACACAGGCATCCTCTCACCCCAGCTAGACACAGGCATCCTCTCACCTCTCACCCCAGTTAGACACAGGCATCCTCTCACCCCAGCTAGACACAGGCATCCTCTCACCCCAGCTAGACACAGGCATCCTCTCACCCCAGCTAGACACAGGCATCCTCTCACCCCAGCTAGACACAGGCATCCTCTCACCCCAGTTAGACACAGGCATCCTCTCACCCCAGCTAGACACAGGCATCCTCTCACCCCAGCTAGACACAGGCATCCTCTCACCTCAGAGACCCCAGCTAGACACAGGCATCCTCTCACCTCAGCTAGACACAGGCATCCTCTCACCCCAGCTAGACACAGGCATCCTCTCACCTCTCACCCCAGCTAGACACAGGCATCCTCTCACCTCTCACCCCAGCTAGACACAGGCATCCCCTCACCTCTCACCCCAGTTAGACACAGGGATCCTCTCACCCCAGTTAGACACAGGCATCCTCTCACCCCAGTTAGACACAGGCATCCTCTCACCCCAGCTAGACACAGGCATCCTCTCACCCCAGCTAGACACAGGCATCCTCTCACCTCTCACCCCAGCTAGACACAGGCATCCTCTCACCTCTCACCCCAGCTAGACACAGGCATCCCCTCACCCCAGCTAGACACAGGCATCCTCTCACCCCAGTTAGACACAGGCATCCTCTCACCCCAGCTAGACACAGGCATCCTCTCACCCCAGCTAGACACAGGCATCCTCTCACCCCAGCTAGACACAGGCATCCTCTCACCTCTCACCCCAGCTAGACACAGGCATCCTCTCACCTCAGCTAGACACAGGCATCCTCTCACCCCAGTTAGACACAGGCATCCTCTCACCTCTCACCCCAGTTAGACACAGGCATCCTCTCACCCCAGTTAGACACAGGCATCCTCTCACCCCAGCTAGACACAGGCATCCTCTCACCCCAGCTAGACACAGGCATCCTCTCACCTCTCACCCCAGCTAGACACAGGCATCCCCTCACCTCAGTTAGACACAGGCATCCTCTCACCTCTCACCCCAGCTAGACACAGGCATCCTCTCACCTCAGTTAGACACAGGCATCCTCTCACCCCAGCTAGACACAGGCATCCTCTCACCCCAGCTAGACACAGGCATCCTCTCACCTCTCACCCCAGCTAGACACAGGCATCCTCTCACCTCTCACCCCAGTTAGACACAGGCATCCTCTCACCTCAGAGACCCCAGCTAGACACAGGCATCCTCTCACCTCAGCTAGACACAGGCATCCCCTCACCTCTCACCCCAGTTAGACACAGGCATCCTCTCACCTCAGCTAGACACAGGCATTCTCTCACCTCTCACCCCAGCTAGACACAGGCATCCTCTCACCCCAGCTAGACACAGGCATCCTCTCACCTCAGAGACCCCAGCTAGACACAGGCATCCTCTCACCTCAGAGACCCCAGCTAGACACAGGCATCCTCTCACCTCAGAGACCCCAGCTAGACACAGGCATCCTCTCACCTCTCACCCCAGTTAGACACAGGCATCCTCTCACCTCTCACCCCAGTTAGACACAGGCATCCTCTCACCTCAGAGACCCCAGCTAGACACAGGCATCCTCTCACCTCAGCTAGACACAGGCATCCCCTCACCTCTCACCCCAGCTAGACACAGGCATCCTCTCACCCCAGCTAGACACAGGCATCCTCTCACCCCAGCTAGACACAGGCATCCTCTCACCCCAGCTAGACACAGGCATCCTCTCACCCCAGCTAGACACAGGCATCCTCTCACCCCAGCTAGACACAGGCATCCTCTCACCTCTCACCCCAGCTAGACACAGGCATCCTCTCACCTCAGTTAGACACAGGCATCCTCTCACCTCTCACCCCAGCTAGACACAGGCATCCTCTCACCTCTCACCCCAGCTAGACACAGGCATCCTCTCACCTCAGAGACCCCAGCTAGACACAGGCATCCTCTCACCTCAGAGACCCCAGCTAGACACAGGCATCCTCTAACCTCAGAACCCAGCTAGACACAGGCATCCCCTCACCACAGCTAGACACAGGCATCCTCTCATCCCCTCACCACATCTAGACACAGGCATCCGCTAACCACAGAGGCACCAGCATGAATATGCTGGATATGGAGCCATGCTGGATATGATGTCAGTGATATGAAGCCATGCTGGATATGATGTCAGTTATATGGAGCCATGCTGGATATGATGTCAGTGATATGAAGCCATGCTGGATATGATGTCAGTGATATGAAGCCATGCTGGATATGATGTCAGTGATATGAAGCCATGCTGGATATGATGTCAGTGATATGAAGCCATGCTGGATATGATGTCAGTGATATGAAGCCATGCTGGATATGATGTCAGTGATATGAAGCCATGCTGGATATGATGTCAGTGATATGAAGCCATGCTGGATATGATGTCAGTGATATGAAGCCATGCTGGATATGATGTCAGTGATATGAAGCCATGCTGGATATGATGTCAGTGATATGAAGCCATGCTGGATATGATGTCAGTGATATGAAGCCATGCTGGATATGATGTCAGTGATATGAAGCCATGCTGGATATGATGTCAGTGATATGAAGCCATGCTGGATATGATGTCAGTGATATGAAGCCATGCTGGATAGCCTTGACTTACTTGTAACTTTGCAACATGTGATTTAAAGCCAAGCCACTTATATTATAGTTGAACATTTGAGTTGGGCTTACTTTTTGGTGTTTTGGTGTTGAT
Organism: Sprattus sprattus; assembly: GCF_963457725.1. NCBI lineage: Eukaryota > Metazoa > Chordata > Actinopteri > Clupeiformes > Clupeidae > Sprattus > Sprattus sprattus. The sequence continues at coordinate 4,266,408 of NC_137924.1, read as the reverse complement.
CCAGACACACTTCTACCCACTCCATCCTCTCTAGCTCCCTCTTTCCCTTCATCCTACAGTCTTCTCTTCCTCTCTTTCCCTCCCTCCTTCAGTCTTCTCTTCTTCCTCTCTTTCCCTCCCTCCTTCAGTTTTCTGTTCTTCCTCATGGAGTGAAAAAACAACAGTGATAAATAAGATTCTCTCTCAAACACAGTCGTAGGTGTAGCAGTGGTTTCTGAGGTCCAGTCTGTAGACGCCCTCTTTATAAGAGTCAGTTGGCTATGTATCTGTGTTACAAAACCATAACGTAACGAAATGGTAACATAACATAAAGAAGCCAAAGAGAACTGGTGACGGTGATAGTAAATATATTTATTAACAAACCAAGAGTTAACGGCAGGAGAAGGTGGTGCTGAAAATAATTAGTAACAAAAGAGAAAGCAAACACTCACACTGTCTGCTGGAAATAAAAAGGAGTTCTAAGCTGCTCGCGTTAAACAAAAGAACATAGAAATGTGGTGAGTCTTCCGGGTAAACTTCCTCCTACGCTAAGCTCGATCTAATCTTAAAGCGTGCCCAAAAGCCCACCACCAAACACCACCAACGCACATAAATCAAAAGGTTAACTCTGAGTCCAAACGAAACTCTAACAACGATATTTAACAACGGTAAAGCAGGGCACCAGCGGAGCGCCGTGCAGCAGGCCCAAAGAACACGGAAGCGTAACGGGGGGTGTGGCTGGAGTAACGGGGAAAGCCAGAGAGCCAGAGAGAGCGGTGAAACGCGCGAGGGGCGTTTTTTATAGGCCAAGGCCCGCCCACAAATGCGTCCCAATCGGACACCAGGTCACCTGTAGAGGGGGACAGATAGAAACAAGCGCACAGACGGGCACAATACGGCTCCCCACGTAACACCCCCACCCTTAAGAAAATAAATTGGGGCTTAAGCTAACAATAGCCATTAAACTTAGCACACACAATGCATACAATATTTACAGGAAAATGTATATAGCTATACATACACGAGTATACAAAGAACACAAAACCATTCATTCAGCAGCGTCTCTCACCCACTACTGAACGGCTTATCATTCCGTAGTGTCTCACTCACTACTGAACTGTGCATCACCCAGCAGAGTCTCTCACACACTACTGAGCCGTAGGGAAACAAAGAAAAGGGTTAAATGCAATCATCAAAAATCATTTGACTAGAATTGGTTTGTTTTTAACTAAAGACACAATTTATTTGACAATAACCAATACATTAAAACCCTTGAAAAGGCCCGTGTGGAAGCGCGCCATAAGGATGATGCTTAATTGGGCGCAAGGCGCCGACATCATTGTCACGTACGACAATATTTAGCAACATCACGGTCATACCTGGCACATAGAAAGAACGAGTGACTCGCCCAGGTACAACAATTTAATAGGGAACTCTACACTCATCTTGCGCCGGGGCCGTAAGAGGTCTCCACTCGCGCATTAAGACACCATCTCGAGAAAAATAGCCATGAGGCCATCGCTCAAAGTCCTCGTCGGACATAACTGCAGAAAAGAGCTTAGGAAGAGAAGGGTCATTTTGAAGTTCCTGTACAAGATGCTCTCGGCTCAGCCAATTTAGGAGCATCGGAAAGAGATGGCGACAAATGTAACAAGAGGTCGCCACCAAAGAGTGAAGGTTGGACAAGAAAAGTCTCAATGAGAACAATTACATCTCAAAACCTTGAACTAGTACACTATTTCTAGTACAAGGCTGATCACTAAAGGCGACACACTTTGCATAAAACGAATCCATCCAATATGAACGGTGCGAAAATTGTCACGTTTAGTGTCGTTCACAAAAGGCAAAACAGCAATAAACAAATTAGATCCAGGAACCCATTAACTTGTATATTGTTGTGCCTGGTTCTTGCGCTTTAACGAAAAACACTCGGCAAGAACATGACCACGCTTCTTACAGTAGCTGCACGTTGGGGTTCCTCTGAAACCCAAAGGCGGACGCTTCTCGAGAGAAGGAGCGGTAGAGTCGGAAACTTCATATAAATCCGGGGAAATTGAAACATTTTGCAGAGAATGAGTGAGAGCAGGCATACGGTTGTGCATGAGTACATACTCGTCCGCAAGCACGGCAGCACTAGCAGGTGTCAAATCTTTATGCTCACTTATATAAGTTGCGACTGATTGTGGCAGACAGTTTTTAAAGTCCTCAAGAACCATGAGATCACGAAGAGCTTGGAATGATGTTACCTCTTGAGAGCCTAGCCAACGATCATAGAGCATCTCTTTCTCTCTAACAAACTCTACATGTGCGAGGGATTCAGGCTTACGATAATTTCGAAACTTTTGTCTATAAGCTTCCGGCACGAGCGCGTAAATAAGCAAGACGGACTGTTTCACCTTCTCATAATCCGCCGCGTCTTCCATGCTCAACGAGGAGTACGCCTCCTGCGCCTTGCCTACAAAGACACATTGGAGAGTCATGGGCCAAGCTTCTTTGGGCCATTTAAGCGTTGTTGCAACACGCTCAAAGTGCGCAAAGAACTTATCCACCTCATCTTCTCTGAAGGGAGGGACAACACGAATGTTTCGCGTCACGTCAAAACTTTCTGGCCTAAGTAGTACACCAGCCTCACGGGCCTTCAACTCCATCTCTTTGATACGTAACGCTTGTGCGTATTCCATATCTTTTAATTTGCACTCCTGTTCTCTTCGCTCACGGTCTCTAAATGTCTGCCTATCAGCCTCCAACTTATTTTTCTCACGTTCCCACGCAATTTCTTTTTCCCGCAGCTCTAAACGTTTCCACTCTAAAGCAGTCTTTGTAGTAGACGGGCCAGGAGAGGGAATAGTCTTACCGGCTTCGGATTCATCAGGGCTCTCACCTCCCAACAATCCAAGACCACGCAAGTCTGCAGTGAGCTTCTCCTGCAACTCACCTAGCCTTGGATTACCACGAACTTCCAGTTTGAAGTGGCCAGCGATTCGGACCAGATCATCGCGTTTAGCCGTCAATAATGCCTCCAGAGTCGGAGACAACACAAACGCATCTATATCAAAACATTACTACACACGATATCTATCGCTGCCACAGCAAAGGCAATAAATAAATAAAATACACTGGACGTACCTTGCGTAAGTCACCAAGACTAAGGCAAATTAGACAATCGCAAGGCAGCTGTGCGGAGCAGTGCGCCCACAACGAAAAAGATTTTTCCACTAAGGGAAAATCAGAGCAAACGTTTCCAACTTAAGGCGGCTGCATGCTACAGCGTTGGGGGTTAACGGTTGCGCAAAATTTACTCGGTGCAGTTCATGCTCCCAAAGGTTGCGCGTGTTGTCATGAGCCTGCCATTTGCCTGGCAGATACAAAGCTGTTTCCCTAACAGAAAGTCTGAAGCTTGAAGTTCTTTTCAAACCTTTGCTTGGGTAGCACTGTTAAACTGAGCAGACATGCATACTACATTTGAGTAATCTCATCACGTAACATTCGTTTTCTAAAAACAATCACATAGTATTGCATGTTTAACTGTGGTAGAAAATACGTTAGCTTAATGCTAACGTATATGGAAAATCCTATAGACACCGCGCTAGGTATTAGCATCAAGTAATTCACGTTAATGTTTTTGTATGAGCCTGACATTTGCTCTGCAGATAGATAACAGGTTCCCTAACAGAAAGTCTGAAGCTTGAAGTTCTTTTCAAACCTTTACTTGGGAAGCACTGTAAAACTGAGTAGACATGCAGAATATTTTAGTAACCTCATCTCGTATCATTCGTTGATAGAATGCAGGCTGCGAGGCTCGCGTAAGGGCTTACGTAAAAAATGACGCAAGTCTAGAAAAAGGGGCCGACGCACGCAAGACGTAAGAAGTCGCGCAAGGGTCGCGCAAGGGGCTTGCGCGGCCTCTTGCGCTTGCGCTTACGCTTACGTAAGGAAGCATAAATCAGCCTTAAGAATTTTGGTTCAAAACCGGCGAGCCCCCACTTATGTTACAAAACCATAACGTAACGAAATGGTAACATAACATAAAGAAGCCAAAGAGAACTGGTGACGGTGATAGTAAATATATTTATTAACAAACCAAGAGTTAACGGCAGGAGAAGGTGGTGCTGAAAATAATTAGTAACAAAAGAGAAAGCAAACACTCACACTGTCTGCTGGAAATAAAAAGGAGTTCTAAGCTGCTCGCGTTAAACAAAAGAACATAGAAATGTGGTGAGTCTTCCGGGTAAACTTCCTCCTACGCTAAGCTCGATCTAATCTTAAAGCGTGCCCAAAAGCCCACCACCAAACACCACCAACGCACATAAATCAAAAGGTTAACTCTGAGTCCAAACGAAACTCTAACAACGATATTTAACAACGGTAAAGCAGGGCACCAGCGGAGCGCCGTGCAGCAGGCCCAAAGAACACGGAAGCGTAACGGGGGGTGTGGCTGGAGTAACGGGGAAAGCCAGAGAGCCAGAGAGAGCGGTGAAACGCGCGAGGGGCGTTTTTTATAGGCCAAGGCCCGCCCACAAATGCGTCCCAATCGGACACCAGGTCACCTGTAGAGGGGGACAGATAGAAACAAGCGCACAGACGGGCACAATACGGCTCCCCACGTAACAATCTGTTTATATGACAGAGCTGATTTTGTGGGTCATGAACTTTAGTTCGTCATTGCAATTAGTCCCAATGTATCCCATCTGGGAGGACAGATCTCTCAGAAATTCTCTCAATTCCCATGCTGTAGCCAAGTAAGGCCTTTTAAGACTTCAAGTTGCCACCCCAGTTACCCCATTTCACTGCATACTGCTATGCTGTTCAGCCGTACCCCATTTTAATGCATACTGGCATGCTGTTGTTCAGTGCATACTGGCATGCTGTTGGTCAATGCATACTGGCATGCAGTAGTTCAATGCATACTGGCATGCTGTTGTTCAGTGCATACTGGCATGCAGTAGTTCAATGCATACTGGCATGCTGTTGATCAATGCAAACTGGCATTCTGTTGTTCACTACAGCTGCTGCTTCACCTGTGTAGTATAGTTTACTGGTGACAAGTGAGGCTGGTCTGGGCAATAACACCGTAGACAACAGCAGTTATCCAGGTCTAGTTAATTATTAAACACATGCGGGGACGCCTTCAAAATCACTTTGGATACTGGCATGCTGTTGGTCAATGCATACTGGCATGCTGTTGGTCAATGCATACTGGCATGCTGTTGTTCAGTGCATACTGGCATGCTGTTGTTCGATGCATACTGGCATGCTGTTGGTCAATGCATACTGGCATGCTGAAGTTCAATGCATACTGGCATGCTGTTGTTCAATGCATACTGGCATGCTGTTGTTCAATGCATACTGGCATGCTGTTGTTCAATGCATACTGGCATGCTGTCTAGCACCGTAGACAACGGCAGTTATCCAGTTCTAGTTAATGATTAAACACAAGACCAGCGGCCGGAGAGTAAGCCTTCAAAATCACTTCTGATATGTTACCAAAAGGACTATGGAAGGTGAGTCTGCATATTTCTGACGGTTACACACGTTTGTCATTTTGCTTCAGGGCATTAGTTAGTTTTCTGATGTTTTGTTGAAGACGTGTTGAGGTAGACACCTTCAGATGGGCTACACCTGTGCTACACCTGTGTTGCTGTTGTGAGCATATGGAGGAGATTTGAAGAGTCATATCCCCACACACACACACACACACACTCTCTCTCACACACACACACACGCACACGCACATGCACGGCACACTCACACGCACACACTCTCTCACCCTTCTGATTTTTCTCTCCCTCCTTCTCCTTCATTCTCTGATACGTGATGAATCCATCTGCTTGCTCCTTATTCTCTTTTCTCCTTCTCTTAAATTTACTTGAATTTTCTCTCTTCCATCTCCTCTCTTCCTCTCTTCCTCTCTTGCTACTTCTCTCTTTCTCTGTCTCTCTCTCTCTTCCTTCAGTCTCCTTTGCTTCCTCTCTTTCTGTTCACTTTGTAATTGCCCATAAGCCACCTCTGTCTGTAGGTTGCTATGACACTATGGCTCTATGACACTGTTGAACCTTCCCATTCTCCCTATACCTGCATGACAGCCTCACATAATGCCCTGCTCATATGGAAGAAGTAGATTGATAGCACAGTACTATTTTAGTGCAGCATAATACTATACAACAATAATATTTATACCGCTGCATTAAAGTGCATTACACAAAGTTGAAATGACTCAAGGCAGGAAACACATGAAGAGTGAACTGCAGAGGGAACAGTGATGACCACCAACAGTGGCTATGGAGGACATGGATTTAAAGGTGCAGTCCATGACTCTAATCCAATACTCTTTTTGTCAAATTCAGAGAATTGCTCCTTCCAGTCCTCTAGCTGTCTAACCCTAGTTTGACATGGGACCTCACTATGTTACTGATTAAGTCATGTATTTACAGTATTCACAGTGATTATGGAGAAAGAATCAGCTTGGAAATGGGTGATTTGCTCATGTTTGTTTGGCTCATTATTCACATTATTCATCAGATGAATAAATAATAAAATATACATTTACATACAATACACATAGATAGAGAGTTGAGATAAATGAGCAAGTAATACAAGCAGCTGAGTGAAAACATAAATAAAATATAAAAATAATGCTCTCAAACAGAAAGACTACTGAATGATGAAAAGTACTCTTTCCTGTCCGAGGCAAAATTGCTAAAAAATGGATCTGTGCTGATGTAGCATTGCTCAATATTTCTAATGAAGACAGTGAAGGATTCAAGTTTAAAAGTGCTTTATTTTGATTATGCATGATCATGAAGCATATTATTTATCATGAGCAATTGATAAGTGTGTTCCCTTCAAAGAGGAAAGAGCAGGAAGCCACTGAAGGTGCTGTGGTTATTAGAATTATCAAAGAGCCTGTAGCCTGCTGGGATTTGCATGTTAACTACATCTCCCACCTCCAGCTGCAGAGTCACACCACTGGAGAGATAGGATCTTCCGTTAGTATTAGACTGGCCTAAATACACAACCTGCTGTTCATTCTTAAGCATCTTTATAAACATCACGCCTGGTTGAAGGTAATCCATGACCGTGAATCTAAAGTAGTAGACTCCTTTTTCTGGAGCTGTGAAGAAGCCGGTCATGTTGCTGTAGGCCTGTCCAACATTGGTGATGATTCTAGTAAAGACCAAGTTCAGATCAGTATTCACAGCCTGTATGTATCCTGAGTCAGTCAGACCTGCTGAGAATGCCACCTTGGGTTTCACTGTGATCTCTTTCTCCAGATTCACTACTTCAGTCTCAGTGGCAGCCAGTCTGGTCTTCACTGCTGTCAGCTCTGCCTCTTGCGCTGCATTGGCTTTCTTCACGTGCTCCATGTCAGTCTCAGTGGCTACCAGTCTCTCAGCAACTGACTTCAGATCATTCCTCAGATTCACCACTTCAGTTTCACTTGCAGCCAGTCTGGTCTTCACTGCTGTCAGATCTGCCTCTTGTGCGGCATTTTCCAGCTTCAGTTTCTCCACCTCAGTCTCACTGGCAGACAGTTCAATCTTCAGGTTCATCACTTCAGTCTTCATAGTTGTCATCTCTGCCTCTAGGGCTGAATTCACCCTTTCCAGAGCCTCCACTTTAGTCTCACTGGCCACCAGTCTTTGGTTCACAGCTGTCATCTCTGTGTCTTGGGCATCATTTTCAGCATCTACTTTGTACAGCAGATTTTTCGTGTTCTGTAGCTCATCCTGAGTGAAAGTCAGAGTCATTCTCAGCTCCACTAATGTGATTCCTTGCTTATCCACCATGTCTCTGAGTTCCCTGAGCTCAGCAGAGACGTCCAGCGGGGTAGTGACTGCAGCAACAGCAGCCCCAGTGCTCTGGCTCTGGCTCTCTGTGTGAACTTCAGTCTGGGTGCTCTGAGTCTGAGATCCACACATGGAGTGCAGCAGCACCAGCAGTGTGATGACAGCCCTCATCTTTAACATCACTCACTCTCTGTCACACAGTAGTTGTGTAGTAGCAGTAGTAGTATTTGCAGTAGTAGCAGTAGTTGAAGTTGTAGAGGGTTGTTAGTCTCACTCCTGAGACACCCTCTTTTATATGCCTTAGTTACTCATTATGTAAGACATTTCATGAATTTTTGAGGTTAAATTAAGTCCAGGGACACTGATAAGAATTAGAAATTTTAGATTTTCCAGAACATATCTGGTTATCAGTGCTGTGGGAAAATCAAACCTGTCGCCCATAATGTAGGACAGGCGGGGCTCATACCAGAGAGTAGAGAAGTCTTTGCAAAGATATAGAATTAAAAATAAAATGTTTAGAATGTTTTTAATTTTGCTTCTCTCTCGTCTGCTGCACTCTGAGAGGGAGCCTGGGCTCTCTCTCTCTGTCTCTCTCTCTCTGTCTCTCTCCCTGTCTCTCTCCCTGTCTCTCTCTCTGTCTCTCTCTCTGTCTCTCTCCCTCTATCTCGCCTGCTGCAGTCTGGTAGGGAGCCCCGGCTCTCTCTCTCTTTATCTCTCTCTGAGAGTCGGCCTGTGTCTCTCTCTTTCCTGCCAGGACGTGGGTGAGCCTGACAAGCTTGTTGTTGTTGAATAAATATACTTACGGTATACGCAAGTCTCTGAAACACTCAGTAGTAGTAATAGTAGTAGCAGTTAAAGTAGTACTGTACCCTTCAGTGATTATTTATAAAGGTTTCATCACTTTCAGAGTGAACCTGTCACCCCTCATGTAGGGCTGGCAGTGGTGGTCCGTCAGGGCCTTCAAGGCCTTCTCTGCTGGCCTAAACATCATCAGAAAATAAATGTAATAAAATACATTTAATTTTAATATTTTCTTTTCATAAATATGTATTCAATTATTCCCCATAGTCCATTATCTTCATTTCATAGCTTCCAGCGTTGTTAATTTATGTTAGAGCTTTCATCCAATCATATTTCAGCTATCATGTGTTGACACGCTCCAAGAAATCTTCCCCGAGAACAGAAATCTTCCCTGAGGCCTTCAGAATTCACATTGAAGGCCCGTGTACATCTGATTGGTTATCACAACTGGCTGTTTCAGTTCATTTAAGTTGAATGAACTGAAACAGACAGTTGTGACAACCAATCAGATTTCGAGTTGGCGACATTGGGCCTTCTAGAAGGCCCGGAAGATTTCTTTCCTCGCGTTGAACGTGACACGTAAACGTCCTTTGATTGGATACTGAGGCATACCGGTGCAGCGCTTCAGTGCTCAGTTTAGATGGCTAATGTGAAAACGACGTACATCGGTTTCAACGCTTATTATGCTAGTTGTTTCAATTGGTAAGACTAAATATAATTACATTAACCAACTCAAATAAACTAGTTTACACCAACTTGATAATTCAAGTTTTTGATACAATTACAACGCCATTTTCAAGACGGAACTTTCAAGAAAAACTGGATATCGTGAGGATGGGAAGTTTAATGAAACTGCTTTGCAGGTGGGACAATGCGATGTTTAGTGGACAAACTTGTTAAAGCTCACATAGGCTACTTTCGGTGGACTTAATAAAACTTTGTAGACTAATCCCTGAAAATCGCCTTTTATTTTTAAGTTGTGACAGTAATATCCAAGCGATCATATAACTGAGAGTTTACTACTCTTAATGTATTGTCAATACGGGTGTATTGATTTTAAATGCTCCGGAAATATTAATAAAGTCTGTTGTACTCGACTATGTTAAGGTGATGCAATGCTCACTTATACTGCCTTTCTGTATAAATATAATGGTTCGAGAGCCATGGCGTCGTAATGATGGTATTAGGAGGTGGATTCACTCAGTTTAACATCGTGTAGGACATCGCTGAAGGCCTAGTCGTGAAATGCACGGACCGCCACTGAGGGCTGGTAGTGCTTCATGTCCTAATTTCACTCCTTCCTCTTAGACTTTAAGAACCACATCTATTCCTTCTGTGAATGATAGTGAGGATCTAGACTTTAAGAATCACATCTATTCCTTCTGTGAATGATGGTGAGGATCTAGACTTTAAGAATCTCATCTATTCCTTCTGTGAATGATAGTGATGATCTAGACTTTATGAATCACATCTATTCCTTCTGTGAATGCTAGTGATGATTCAGCTCTCACCACAGACAATAGCCATAAATACTTGCCAAAACTTATAAGGGGAGAAATACTTAAGCAAAATTGATCTTTGGGTGACTTCATGGAATCATTTAAATATTGATGATGGACAGTTCAGAGAAACTGACTACTTTAAGTGAATGTAAATAGTTTGATTAAGATTGAATTAAATGTGTATTATCATTTCTTTTCTCCAGCCCTCTCCCTCTGCTGTTTCTGCCATCATCAGTAGGTGAATTAATGTTACATCCAGAAGAGTTTCATTTGTAATTGTGTGAAGAGAATAAAGTGTATACATTTGAACAACACTAGCTTTACCAGCACCAGGAGGTGTGTCGGCCTGTCAGTCTCTTAGCCTATCCAAACCTAGGCGGCATGGAGTGGGGTGGGCCTTGGAGAGAGGGGATGCTGGGTTTCAAAACATCAAAACTCTGCCAGATCCACTGATTATAGTAGAGTGTGTGTTGTGTGTGTGTGTGTGTGTGTGTGTGTGTGTGTGTGTGTGTGTGTGTGTGTGTGTGTGTGTGCGTGTGCGTGTGCGTGTGCGTGTGCGTGTTTGTGCATGTGGGCCTAAACTAGTGCATGTAAGCAGGAGCTGGAAAGAAAGACTGCATGTATTTCAACCGCAACCGTTGCAAAAAGCAGAGTAAGATCACCTTGGACGTGGGAACCCACCATGTGGTTATCTTTGCTGACATCTCCGCAAGAGAGAGAGAGCAGAGGTCTGTTAGCAGAAGTAACACAAGCAGCCTGACTGCCATGAGAAAGAAAATGAACAAATAATGCTCTCAAATTGAAATACCACACTTGATTAAAAACAGGAAAAAACTCCATAAATATGAATCTGTGTCAATAAAGCATTGCTCAATATTTCCAATGATGACAGAAAAGGATTAAGGTTTAAAAGTGCTTTCTTTGAGCGCGATCATGAAGCATATTATTTATCATTTGACAACATGAGCAGTGTGTTCCCTTCAAAGAGGAAAGAGCACGAAGCCACTGAAGGTGCTGTGGTTCCAAGAATCATCATAGAGCCTGTAGTTTGCAGGGAGTTGCATGTTGACTACATCTCCCACCTCCAGCTGCAGAGTCACACCGCTCGAGAGATAGGAATGCTGCCCTTTGGTATCATACTCTGCCACATTCATGACCTGCTCTCCATTCTTAACAATCCTAATATCTATCCACCTTGAGGTTAGCATATCCATGACTGTGAATCTGAAGTAGTAGACTCCTTTGACTGGAGCTGTGAAGAAGCCAGTAATGTTGCTGTAGGCCTGTCCAACATTGGTGATGGTTTTAGTGAAGACCAAGTTCAGGTCATGATTCCCTGCCTGTATGTATCCTGAGTCAGTCAGACCTGCTGAGAATGCCACCTTGGGTTTCATTGTGATCTCTTTCTCCAGATTAGCCTCAGTGGTTGCCAGTCTGGTCTTCACTGCTGTCAGCTCTGCCTCTTGTGCTGCATGTTCCATCTTCAGTTTCATCAGTTCAGCCTTCATAGTTGTCATCTCTGCCACTTGGGCTGAATTCACCGTTTCCAGAGCCTCCACCACTTTAGTCTCAGTGGCTGCCAGTCTGTTCTTCACAGTAGCCATCTGTGTGTCTTGTGCTGCTTGTTCCATCTTCAGGTTCACCACTTCAGTCTTCATAGTGGTCAGGTCTGTGAGTTGTGCTGCATTGGCTTCCTTCACATGCTCCATGTCAGTCTCAGTGGCTACCAGTCTCTCAGTAACTGACCTCAGATCAGCTGTCTGTGCTGCTTGTTCCATCTTCAGTTTCTCCACCTCAGTCTCACTGGCAGACAGTTCCATCTTCAGGTTGATCACTTCAGTCTTCATAGTTATCATATCTGCCTTTTGGGTTCGTAGCTCATCCTGAGTGAAGCTTAGAGTCACCTTCAGCTCCACTACCATGTCTCTGAGTTCCCTGAGCTCAGCGGAGACGTCCAGCTGGGTAGTGACTGCAGCAGCAGCAGCCCCAGTGCTCTGGCTCTCTGTGTGAACTTCAGTCTGGGTGCTCCGAGTCTGACATCCACACATGGAGAGCAGCAGCACCAGCAGTGTGATGACAGCCCTCATCTTTAACATAATTCTCTCTTTGAC
>NC_137924.1:4244228-4251728 GCF_963457725.1 Sprattus sprattus | reverse complement strand
TCCTCTCATCCCTCTAATCTCCTCTACTCTCCTCTCCTACCCTCTCCTCTCCTCCCTCTAATCTCCTCTCCTCTCCTCTCTCCTCTCCTCCCTCTAATCTCCTCTACTCTCCTCTCCTACCCTCTCCTCTCCTCTCCTCCCTCTAATCTCCTCTCCTCTCCTCTCCTCCCTCTAATCTCCTCTACTCTCCTCTCCTACCCTCTCCTCTCCTCCCTCTAATCTCCTCTACTCTCCTCTCCTACCCTCTCCTCTCCTCCCTCTAATCTCCTCTCCTCTCCTCTCCTCCCTCTAATCTCCTCTACTCTCCTCTCCTACCCTCTCCTCTCCTCCCTCTAATCTCCTCTCCTCTCCTCTCTCCTCTCATCCCTCTAATCTCCTCTACTCTCCTCTCCTACCCTCTCCTCTCCTCCCTCTAATCTCCTCTCCTCTCCTCTCTCCTCTCCTCCCTCTAATCTCCTCTACTCTCCTCTCCTACCCTCTCCTCTCCTCTCCTCCCTCTAATCTCCTCTCCTCTCCTCTCCTCCCTCTAATCTCCTCTACTCTCCTCTCCTACCCTCTCCTCTCCTCCCTCTAATCTCCTCTCCTCTCCTCTCTCCTCTCCTCCCTCTAATCTCCTCTACTCTCCTCTCCTACCCTCTCCTCTCCTCTCCTCCCTCTAATCTCCTTTACTCTCCTCTCCTACCCTCTCCTCTCCTCTCCGGCCTCCCCCCTACCATGAGTGGTAACTTGGAATAATCACATTGCCCCGCAAAAGCAGGAGAAAGAGACATTAAGAAAAAAAAAGAGAGACATTCCACAGACAAACACACAAACAAGGCTGACTGCAGTCAGTTTTTTATTGCACAAACGACTCACTGCAACACACACGTGTTATATATAAAGGCAACACAGGACACACACACACACACACACACAGGCCTGAGGTCGCCGTGAATTCTTGCTCTGCTTTTTTCCATCCGGTGATGTCCTTCCTCCAGGACCCCAGGAGCAGTGGGCAGCTTCTCAGCGCCCGGGGACCAAGTGAACCAGCCGTCTTGGTCAGGGACGGACAGGAGTGTTCTCTTCTTTTTGCATGTTTTTCTGTCAGGGTCTTTAGTGGAGGAAACCCCTTGTGAACACGGGGAAAACAAAAAAAGTTTGAACATGCACAAAAGCTCTCACAAACTAGAAAGCAACTTAAAAAGCATCTGTTTATATACCCACATGCATGGACGCTCAAATGACGCTCATTGGACGCTATATGACGCTCTTCTGGGGCTATACCAGCGACAATGGACGATTACCAACGGTTCCTGTAACGTAATAGAACGTTGAACAGAACGTTATGGTGTGACGGGGCCATAAGTTCAGACAGACCCACTCAGTCCAGTGCTAAGTTCAGACAGACTCACTAAGTCCAGTGTTAAGTTCAGACAGACTTGTTATTGGGTTAACTGCGCCACCTAGTGGTGGCTTGTGTATTCAATGCTTTTGGGACCGGAACCTCATTCATGTAATGCAGTGACACGACTTTATACAGCAGTTCAGTAAACTCCATACTGTAGTTAATATTGCGACTCCGAGTGCCTTATTACCTGCAAACATGGTGTCAGAAGCTTGGGACAGTCAGTGACTTGCCTTATGTCACTACTGACGTGATTTTAAACTAAGTTTTATGGGCTGGATTCAAGGTTGCTAGAAAACGGACGTAACAGGCTAGTGCTAACCCAAAGATGACTACCATAACGAACACGATTCCGCCACCAGCAGAGATGAAACTCTCCGGCGACCTAGCAGCCAACTGGGATACGTTCAAGGAAGATTTCCAGGATTACATACTGGCATCTGGAATGAAGGATAAAGAGCAGCAGGCAGCAACACTGAGGAGGGTCATGGGCAGTGAATGTAAGCATATCTACAAGCACAATCTGCATTTAACTGTAGACCAGCAGAAAGACGTTCCTAGCATTCTGGATGCGTTAGGGGAGTATTTCAAGCCCGCGAAAAATGTTATATTCGAGCGTTTTGTCTTTGGAAGCCAGAAACAAGAAGACGGGGAAGGGATAGATGTATTTGTGACTAGGCTGCGAGAAAAGGCTGCTACTTGCAATTATGGAGTGCTTAAAGAAGAACTCATAAGAGACAGGATTGTCCTCGGAATAGCAGATGAAGGCACACGCCGCCGTCTTTTAAGGGAGAAAGACCTCACGCTAGCCTCAGCTGTTGATATGTGTCGTGCTGCAGAACTTACAGATGTGCGCATGAAGGCTCTGGCCCATAAAGCTGATGATACAATTCACGCAACTGACTATAGACAGCCTATGCGCAAATTCACAAAACCGCGAGTGAGAGAGGGTGAAAGAAACTGCAAGTATTGCGGACACCAGCACAAACCAGGGAGGGATGCCTGCCCTGCATCTGGTAAGACATGTCGCTTCTGTGGGACACCCAATCACTTTGCTAGCGTCTGTATGAAAAAACAGCCGGGACAGTCTCGCTTAAATGCCGTGGACACTGTTGCTGACACTGTACATGATGATGATGAGGCAGAGGCATACTTATATATGACCTCAGCGACTTCCACAGACAGGACACAAGGAAAGAAGTGGTTTGTGAACCTAAAAATGAATGGTGTCAGGCAAAAGTGTCAGTTGGACTCTGGTGCCACTTGCAATGTTATGAGCCTCAAAGAAAAGATGAGGGTGGCACCAAAAGGGAAAATGGCACCAAGCCACACCAGACTGAAGCTATACTCAGGTGAAGTCATGACATCACTCGGACTGTTCAGTACACACTGCACAATAAAGGGACTTATTTACTCGTTAGCCTTTGAGATTGTGGATACAAACCAATACCCTCTGTTGTCTGGCTCAACGTGTGAACGCCTGGGTCTGATGCACTTCACTATACCTGAGGAGCTGCACAAAGTCGATTGCGTGTCTGCAGGGTCTCTAACTAAGCAACAGCTTATCGGCAGATATAATGAAGTTTTCACTGCACCCATTGAGTCACTCCCAGGTGAGGTGCACTTTGAGTTGGATGAGGCCATCACACCTGTCCAGTGCCCGCCACGCAATGTCCCAATAGCCCTCAAAGCAGCTGTGAAGGCGGAATTGGACAGACATGAAAGAGAGGGCCACCTAACCACGGTAATAGAGCCTACTGATTGGATAAGTAACATGGTGATTGTTAAGAAGCCTGATAAGATTCGAATCTGTATTGATCCAAGGCCACTAAACAAAGCGCTTAAAAGATCTCACTACATCATGCCTACACTGGATGATGTCCTTTACAAACTGCCCAAGGCCCGCATATTCTCACTAGTGGATGCACGTGAGGCTTTCCTTCAATGCAAGCTTGACCGGGAGAGCAGCCTACTCACCACGTTCTGGACTCCGTGGGGCCGCAAGCGCTGGCTTAAACTTCCTTTTGGCATCTCTGTCTCGCCTGAAGTCTATCAGAGAAAACAACATGAGCTATTGGCTGGCCTAGATGGGGTGGAGCCAATTGCAGACGACATCCTGATTGTCGGCTGTGGTGACTCGGACGACGAAGCCAACAGGGACCACGACACAAAACTCCTCGCACTCATGGAGCGCTGCAAGGAAGTCAGTCTGAGGCTTAGTCTAAAGAAGCTGCAATTTAAAGTTCGAGAGGTGCGCTTCCATGGCCACGTGCTTTCAGCGGAGGGCCTCAGGCCAGACCCCGAGAAGGTGAGGGCAGTTCAGGCCATGCCATCACCAGGTGACGTCAAAGGAGTACAGAGGTTTATAGGGTTTGTCACATACCTTTCCAAATTCATGCCACGCCTCTCTGAGGTGTGTGAACCATTGCGTCGTCTCATGGACAAGGAAGTGCCATGGCACTGGCTTCCAAAACATGATGTGGCAGTGGCTGAAATTAAGCGCTTAGTGTCGGCAGCTCCAGTTTTGAAATATTATGATGTCACCAAGCCAGTCACAGTGCAGAGTGACGCGAGCCAAAACGGTTTGGGATGCTGTCTTTTGCAAGATGGACAACCAGTGGCATTCGCCTCTCGGGCACTTACGCCAGCAGAGCGCAACTACGCTCAAATCGAAAAGGAGTGTCTGAGCATAGTCTTTGCCTGTCAACGATTTCATTATTACCTCTATGGCAGAGGTGATGTGACCGCAGAAACAGACCACAAACCACTCATTGCCATCTTTAACAAGCCTCTCCTCAGTGCTCCTAAGCGACTCCAAAGCATGCTGCTCACTCTTCAGGGCTACTGCCTGAATGTGGTATACAAACCTGGCCCAGAGATGTATCTAAGTGACACACTGAGCAGAGCCACGACACCCCCACACAGCTCAGACCAGCTTTACATACGGCAGTCAGTATGCTCTATAACACAGCAGGAACAACTGGAAGCTGAACTGATAGACCAAGCTGAATACCTCAATGTTACAAGCCAGCGTTTGGCCCAAATCAAACAATGCACAGAGACTGATGAGCACCTTCAACTTCTGACGTCAGCAGTTCTGGAGGGCTGGCCAGACCAGAGAGGAGAAACGGCCGTTGCTATCAGAGAATACTGGACTTTCAGGGATGAAATTAGCGTGCAAAATGGGGTACTTTTCAAAGGTGAGAGGGTCATCATTCCCAAGAAACTGCGTTCAGAAATGCTGCGCCGTATTCACTGGAGCCATATTGGTGCAGAGGCCTGCTACAGACAGGCTCGGCAGACACTCTTCTGGCCCAACATGCAAGGGGAAATCAAGGACTTTGTGGGCCAATGTGCTACATGCAATGAGTTTGCTCACAACCAGCAAAAAGAGACCATGATGTCACACCCACTTCCCAAGCGGCCTTGGCAGATCGTAAGCATGGACTTGTTTAACTATGCAGGGAAGGATTTCTTGCTTATCATGGACCATTTCTCAGACTTTTGGGAAATAGAACACCTTCCTGACCTATCTGCAGAAACAACAATCAAAAGGTGCAAGGCCCAATTCGCCAGATATGGTCAACCTGATCGTGTTATCACAGACTGTGGCCCACAGTTCGACTGTGGCCTTTTCCGTCAGTTTGCCCAACACTGGGGATTCGAGCACATCACCTCATCCCCACGCCACCCAAAGGCGAATGGCAAGGCCGAATCGGCCGTGAAGATCGCAAAAAACATCTGCAAGCGTGCATCGACAGCCGGAGATGATGCATGGAGAGCCATCCTGCTCTGGAGAAACACACCGACAGTGGGCATGGATAGCAGCCCAGCACAGCGGCTCATGGCGCGCAGGCTTAAGACACCGCTACCAGTGACTGATGAATTACTTGAGCCATGTGTTATTCCAGATGTGAAAGAGAAAATTCAGTACAAAAGACAAGTTGCTAAACACTACTACGATAGATCTGCCAAAGACCTCCCAGAGCTACGGATTGGGCAGAGTGTCAGAATGAAGCCTCTTCCAGGTGATAGAACGGGACGATGGCGCCGCGGTATGTGTCTCCAGCAGGTGGCACCGCGCTCATATCTTGTCGAGATAGATGGCACCAGATACCGCCGCAATCGAATAGACCTGCGGCCAGCAGAGCCCATCCAACCTCAGGTCTATGTGCAGCCTGAAGGCATGGCCCCCAACAGCACGTCCAGCAGGGAAAGCACACCCCTTCAAGAGAACACACCAGTGCCCAATAGCACGCCGCGGAGCCCTACAACTCTGCAACCCACTCAGGCAGCTGACCAGGCGCATCTGAATCCCCCAGAGACTCCGGTGCAACCAGTTACCTACACAAGGAGTGGCAGGCTCGCCAAACCTCCAGAGAGACTCAACCTGTGAACTTTCACACACTACACTACACTACAAAAAACAGACAAGATGTTGTTGTGTTATGCTTATGCAAAGGTGTTATAGGGATAGTTAAAGCCCTGGTGAGTATTGAACATATAGCCTAAGTTTATTTCAGTGCCTTGGTTAGTATTAAGGTTTATCGCTGGGCTCAATTAGTAAACTGTTAAAAGGGGAGATGTTATTGGGTTAACTGCGCCACCTAGTGGTGGCTTGTGTATTCAATGCTTTTGGGACCGGAACCTCATTCATGTAATGCAGTGACACGACTTTATACAGCAGTTCAGTAAACTCCATACTGTAGTTAATATTGCGACTCCGAGTGCCTTATTACCTGCAAACAAGACTCACTAAGTCCAGTGTTATGTCTGATGTGTCCAGCCCTGTTGACACAGACCGACTCAGTCCAGTGTTAAGTTCAGACAGATCCACTCAGTCCAGTGCTAAGTTCAGACAGACCCACTCAGTCCAGTGCTAAGTTCAGACAGACCCACTCAGTCCAGTGTTATGTCTGATGTGTCCAGCCCCTGTGTTGACACAGACCCACTCAGTCATCCTTTATTTAGTCTGAGTGCAATTGGTAAAACACAGGAGTGGCCAGACTGGCATCTATGAATGAACACACTGTGAGGGACCGGGCGGTCACCCCACGTTGTTTTTGGGATGTGGCGACTGGACTGGGTGAAGGGGTTGGGAAAAAACACTGCACAGGAGATGGTGGCTTTTGTATACAAAATATATCTATTTATTAACAGAGGAAATATATTCCCCAACATATGTGCCCAAGGAATGAAACATAAAAAATAAACGTACAGGCCGTACTCAAAGGCTTTTGAAGTCACCTGCACTTGGGTACCTGCTTGTCCTAATGGAGACCTAATCGCAGGAACCTCCTCAACCAAAGCCCGGCCCCGAAGCATACACAGTGACTTAGCCTGAAGCTAAGTACATACACAGGCCTTACAGAAAACAAACCCATACACTAGGCACACAGACAAGGCAAATAGACCAAACACAGAACAGAGGCACAACAGACACAAAACAAGGCCAACAGTAACCACACAACTAGTTACAAAACACTTCTCCTCACAACAGGGAAGTGTTTTACCTTATGCCTCAATACAAGTCCTCGTTCTCAGTCTTTCTCAGCCAGTCTCTTGTTTATAAATGAGGCACCCTTTAAATAGGGCACAGCCACGTTGGCTTAATTGGCTCCAACATTGGAAGCAGGTGAGCCCAGCCACAATCATTATGGGGGTGGAGTCCAAAAGTCTTAAAGGGCCGCATTCCTTTTTGCCACGGTGAGGAGGGGGAGAATTCACCTTCTCACATTTCCCTCCCCTTCTGGAGTCTCGGCACCAGGTGGCGGGACAAGCCGGCCCAACTGCTCTGCGCCATGGCGGGGTGGATCCTCCTCCAGCCCTGTTGCTGGCTGGCCACAGGTAGGCCATCTCCTGCCGGTGCTGGTCTTGTGTTCCCTTCACCTCCAGGGTCTCCCGTCAGCGTCACATCCCACCACTGCCACCAAATGTGAGGGACCGGGCGGTCACCCCACGTTGTTTTTGGGATGTGGCGACTGGACTGGGTGAAGGGGTTGGGAAAAAACACTGCACAGGAGATGGTGGCTTTTGTATACAAAATATATCTATTTATTAACAGAGGAAATATATTCCCCAACATATGTGCCCAAGGAATGAAACATAAAAAATAA
>NC_137924.1:4221728-4234228 GCF_963457725.1 Sprattus sprattus | reverse complement strand
TCTTCATTTTAATTTTAATGAGTGAGAAAGAAGACGTTTATAAGCTGCCCTGCTTTAAGTCATATTGCTTTGCTTGGAGTGGAAAAAACCACATGAAGAATCCATGTATAGTATATTTGATAAACATTTGTGAGAGTGTAGTTCACGATGACTATGAGCTTTTCCACATGATGTCAGTGATATGGAGCCATGCTGGATATCTTTGACTCACTTGTAACTTTGTAACATTTGATTCTCATGGCCAAGTATCATAGTGTAAAATGTGTTGATGTTGGCATTGGGCATTGGTTTGATTCTCATGGCCAAGTATCATAGTGAAAAATGTACTGATGTTGGCATTGGGCATTGGTTTGATTCTCATGGCCAAGTATCATAGTGTAAAATGTGCTGATGTTGGCATTGGGCGTTGGTTTGATTCTCATGGCCAAGTATCATAGTGTAAAATGTGCAGATGTTGGCATTGGGCATTGGTTTGTTTGTCTGTCTTGAATCCACCTGCTTGCTCCTGATTCTCTCTTGAAATGAATCTTCTCTCTTCCTTTATTGCGTGTTCTCTCTCTCTCTCTCTCTCTCTCTCTCTCTTCCTTCAGTCTTCTTAACTTCCTCTCTTTCTGGTCACTTTGTATTTACCCATCAGCCACCTCTGTCTGTAGGTTGATTACACTATGGCGTTATGACACTGTTGAACCTTCCCATTCTCCCTATACCTGCATGACAGCCTCACATAATGCCCTGCTCATATGGAAGAAGTAGATTGATAGCACAGTACTATTTTAGTGCAGCATAATACTATACAACAATTATATTTATACTGCTGCATTAAAGTGCATTACACAAAGTGGAAATGACTCAAGTCAGGAAACACATGAAGAGTGAACTGCAGAGGGAACAGTGATGACCACCAACAGTGGCTATGGAGGACATGGATTTAAAGGTGCAGTCCACGACTCTAATCCAATACTCTTTTTGTCAAATTCAGAGAATTGCTCCTTCCAGTCCTCTAGCTGTCTAACCCTAGTTTGTCTTGGACCTCACTATGTTACTGATTAAGTCATGTATTTACAGTATTCGCAGTGATTATGGATAAAGATTCAGTTTGAAAATGGTTAATTTGCCAATGTTTGGTCATTCATATTCACATTATTCATCAGATAAATAAATATACATTTATAGATAGAGAGTTGAGATAAATGAGCAAGTAATACAAGCAGCTAAGTGAAAACTTAAATAAAATAAAAAAATAGCAAGACTACTGACGAAAGTGTCGAAACTGATGAAAAGTAGGAAAAAGCATTAACCAATGAAAGCATTGCTCAATATTTCTAATGAAGACAGTGAAGGATTCAAGTTAAAAAGTGCTTTATTTTGAGCATGATCATGAAGCATATTATTTATCATTTGTCAACATGAGCAATTGATAAGTGTGTTCCCTTCAAAGAGGAAAGAGCAGGAAGCCACTGAAGGTGCTGTGATTACTAGAATTATCAAAGAGCCTGTAGCCTGCAGGGAGTTGCATGTTGACTACATCTCCCACCTCCAGCTGCAGAGTCACACCACTGGAGAGATAGGATCTTCCGTTAGTATTAGACTGGCCTAAATACACAACCTGCTGTTCATTCTTAAACATCTTTATAAACATCACCCCTGGTTGAAGGTAATCCATGACTGTGAATCTAAAGTAATAAACTCCTTTTTCTGGAGCTGTGAAGAAGCCGGTAATGTTGCTGTAGGCCTCTCCAACATTGGTGATGATTCTAGTGAAGACCAAGTTCAGATCAGTATTCCCAGCCTGTATGTATCCTGAGTTAGTCAGACCTGCTGAGAATGCCACCTTGGGTTTCTCTGTAATCTCTTTCTCCAGATTCACTGCTTCAGTCTCAGTGGCTGCCAGTCTGGTCTTCACTGCTGTCAGCTCTGCCTCTTGTGCTGCATTGGCTTTCTTCACATGTTCAATGTCAGTCTCAGTGGCTACCAGTCTCTCAGTAACTGACATCAGATCATTCCTCAGATTCACCACTTCAGTTTCACTTGCAGCCAGTCTGGTCTTCACAGCTGTCATCTCTGTGTCTTGGGCATCATTTTCAGACTGGATTTTGTACAGCAGATTTTTGGTGTTCTGTAGCTCATCCTGAGTGAAAGTCAGAGTCATTCTCAGCTCCACTAATGTGATTCCTTGCTTGTCCACCATGTTTCTGAGTTCCCTGAGCTCAGCAGAGACGTCCAGCTGGGTAGTGACTACAGCAGCAGCAGCCCCAGTGCTCTGGCTCTCTGTGTGAACTTCAGTCTGGGTGCTCTGAGTCTGAGATCCATACATGGAGAGCAGCAGCACCAGCAGTGTGATGACAGCCCTCATCTTTAACATCACTCTCTCTCTCTGACAAACAGTAGTTGTGTAGTAGCAGTAGTCGTATTTGCAGTAGTAGCAGTAGTTGTAGTTGTGGAGGGTTGTTAGTCTCACTCCTGAGACACCCTCTTTTATATACCTCAGTTACTCATTAAGTAAGACATTTCATGACGTTTTGAGGTTAAATTAAGTCCACGGACACTGATAAGATTTAGAGGTTAAGTTAAGTCCAGAGACAGTGATAAGAGTTAAAAATTGTAGATCTTCCAGGACATATCTGGTTAGCAGTGTTGTGGGAAAACCAAACCTGTCACCCATAATGTAGGACAGGTGGGGCTTCATATTCTGTTCATCTGAGGCTGCAATGTCAGACCAGAGAGTAGAGAAGTCTTTACAAAGATATAGAATTAAAAAGGAAATGTTTAGAATGTTTGTTTTATTTTAATTCTCTCGTCTGCTGCAGTCTGGGAGTGAACCCGGGCTATATATATCTCTCTCTCTTTCTCTCTCTCTCTCTCCCTCTATCTCGCCTGCTGCAGTCTGGTAGGGAGCCCGGGCTATATATGTGTGTATACAGTGAAGAAGAAAGTGCACCTCTGTCTCTCTCTCTCTCTCTCTCTCTCTCTCCCTCTATCTCTCTCCGTCTCTCTCCTTCTATCTTGCCTGTCTTGCCTGCTGCAGTATGGGAGGGAGCCCGGGCTCTCTCTCTCTCTCTCTCCGTCTCTCTCTCTCTCTCTCTCTCTCACTCTCTCTCTCTTTCTCTCTCTCTCTCTCTCTCTCTCTGTCTCTCTCTTCTGCTGCAGTCTGGGAGTGAGCCTGGGCTCTCTCTCTCTCTCTGTGTCTCTCCTTCTATCTCGCCTGCTGCAGTTTGGGAGTGAGCCCGGGCTCTTTCTCTCTCTATCTCTCTCTCTCGGTCTCTCTCTCTCTCTCTCTCTCTCTCTCTCTCTCACTCTCTCTCTCTGTCTCTCTCTCCTTCTATCTCGCCTGCTGCAGTATGGGAGGGAGCCTGGGCTCTCTCTCTCTCTCTCTCTCTCTCTCTCTCTCTCTCTCTCTTTCTCTTTCTCTCCCTCTGAGAGTGGGCCTGTGCCTCTCTCTGGCCTGCCAGGACGTGGGTGAACCTGACAAGCTTGTTGTTGTTGAATACTTATATGCAACTCCGGAGTCCTGAGATAACCTAAGTGAATTTTCACCCAAAACTCGTTCTCTGACACACTCAGTAGTAGTAATAGTAGTAGCAGTTGCAGTAGTACTGTATGAGACCCTTTAGGGATTATTTATAGAGGTTTCATCACTTTCGGGATGAACCTGTCACCCATCATGTAGGGCTGGTAGTGCTTCATGTCCTAATTGCACTCCTTCCTCTTAGACTTTAAGAATCACATCTATTCCTTCTGTGAATGATAGTGATGATCTAGACTTTAAGAATCACATCTATTCCTTCTGTGAATGCTAGTGTGGATCTAGACTTTAAGAATCACATCAATTCCTTCTGTGAATGCTAGTGTGGATCTAGACTTTAAGAATCACATCAATTCCTTCTGTGAATGCTAGTGTGGATCTAGACTTTAAGAATCACATCAATTCCTTCTGTGAATGATAGTGTGGATCTAGACTTTAAGAATCACATCAATTCCTTCTGTGAATGCTAGTGTGGATCTAGACTTTAAGAATCACATCAATTCATAATACAGAAATGCAGAAATGAAATGCTGTGACATCTCATAACCAACAGATTTAGCTAGACGGATAGTTTTGACAGTTGAAAGTGGTGTCAATGATAATAACAACTGCCCAGTTACCTAACGTTAGCTAGTGACACAGTTAACAATGGATACCGACAATTAGCATACCTAGCTATGTAGCATTACCATTGGATGTGAATGACAGTTATGCTAGGTCTTGCTAGCCATTGCTGTCCCCAAGAAGGAGGGGGATTTTCACTTGAAGAGCGGGGGCAATACAGTCATCTGGAGAGTTCAAAATGATACTAAACGAGGGGAAATCTACTGTATGGAGATATTTCTGCTTAGTAGACAATTCAGATTCTAATTAGGCTGTTGGATATGTCCAATGTAAGGAGTGTGAAGTTTTAATGAAATATGATTGATGCAACCGCCGTTCTCCACAACATGGATTAACCTGGATGTCTGGATGTAGTTTCAGAACGAACGTCAAAGATCTTCAATGGTAAGACTTGTCGGTTGTGCCTCTGTTGGTGTCTCGTAAAACGTGAGTTTTATTAAAGCATAGCGTGTGTATTGTGTAGCTATTTCATTCCGAGATGGCAGGGGAGTAAAATGCTCCATTGGCAAAATAGATAACATGTTTTTAACTTCGGCGGTTAATTCCCTTTCCTTTACGTCTGCTGCTGGTATATAGACAGCCGGAAATGTTAACAAACGGAATGAAATAGCTACACATTACACACGCTATGCTTTAATAAAACCCACGTTACTCACATACTGGTTAACACTGTTAGAGCGGTTGTATAAACTGTACCTGAAACTGTTGCCACTACATTCGTTTTAATATTTTGCACTCTCTATCTAACCACTCGTTCAGGTGTTTTCTTGAGTTGGTACAGCCAACTACTGCCCACGTAGTTCCCGAACCACTTTTCCTCGTTAAGTTTTCCATCCTTTTTCACACTGTGTCTCTGCGTCGATATCGGAGATACCTAGCAAAATAAACCTGAGCCTGGGTGAAGGCTAAATAGCTCGCTAGCTATCATCACTCTATTCACGATTGTATCAATTGTATATCTAGGTTTGTATATCTAGGTTTTCTTTGGTGACTGTTGTCGCATTCAACAGCTTCGCCTTCTCCAATCTCAACTGATCTAATTTCAGTTGGCTAGAGCGGGTGAGGTCATAATGGCTCATCATTCCACCATGTTAGTCAATGAGAGAAAAGGGTGATGAAAAAGAGGAATAAAAAAGGAGTGGCAAGGAGTACCGCCACGAAAAGTCATAGCAGGTTGCACCGGATCGGGCCGGACGTTTCGGTGTTTGAACGGCGTCTCTATCTCAATCAGGCGAGGAGTAGTTAGCTGCAAGAAAAACGGGGAGAATAAATAAATAAAGAAAACTTTGGGCAAGCACACTAATAAAGAAAACTTGACGATAACAATACTGTGCTTCCCTTCGGGCAAGCACACTAATTAGTGTGCTTGCCCGAAGGGAAGCACAGTATTGTTATCGTTAAGTTTTCTTTATTTATTCTGCCCGATTTTCTTGCAGCTAACTACTCCTCGCCCGTTTGAGATAGAGACGCCATTCAAACACCGAAATGTCCGGCTCGATCCGGTGCAACCTGCTAAGACTTTTCGTGGCGGTACTCGTTGCCACTCCTTTTTTATTCCTCTTTTTCATCACCCTTTTCTCTCATTGACTAACATGGTGGAAGGTTGAGCCATTGTGACGTCACCCACTAAGGCGAAGCTCTGTATTCCCCTGTAACGGCAGTTGACGGCCAGCGACGACCAGCATACAATCATGGATATAAACACTAGAAATGCTGTTGCTGAACTTCATCTACACACCTGATTTAATTCTTTAAGCCTTATTGGACATATTTTTATCTTAAAAGCTATATATATTTGTATTTAACTATTTTGAGAAATGATAACGTTATTACGTGATGTGCCTTCGCTGCAGAACAGGATGGTATAAGAGAAAGAGAGCGGAGATTCTCCTAACTAGCTGGCTAATGTAGCCATCCCATTTAAGCTATTCATATTACCGCTAAGCTATTTGTGACATTGGTAATTATACAGTATAATTTGTTACATTTCACTCTCAATTTTTCCCGCTACAAACTGCTTAGTATTCCACTTTGTAGCCTTCTCTAATCACTCGATTACCTCAGCCAGCCAGATTGGCAAAATGACAGCACCGAGAGGTCCACGTATGTTTACCCTGGAGAGAGCAGTAGTGCTTTGCCAAATTGAGCCAGAGATTTTCGAGTCGAATGACAACGAAACTAATGTAAGTTGTAAAATGAATGTTGATGGATAACAACCTAAATCTGAGCCATAGTTGCCAACTCTGGCATCTACAACATTTCTGATTAGCTACGCTAATAGCCTACACATAGCCTCTTACTCTATAAAACATTAAAGCAAATATGGCGATTATTATTTACCTTATCTGCTGGTAACCATAGAAGATCGTGAAGTAGGCCTACTAGTGATTTGAGTCCAAGCCCATATGTATTGTAGATGAGGTAATCCACTTGGTGCTAACAAGCACATCAAAACTCCAGTCAAAACGATGGTCTGTCGACAACGCAGATTTCGCTAATATGTTTATCCTACTTGTAACTTGTTGGTTGCTAGAAAGCTCTCTGAACATATGACCGGTCTTACTATACTGTTAGTACACAGAGTATTCCTATTTTATGGACTGCATGGCTTATGAACAAAGCTCATGTAAAGTGACATTTGTAGTAACAATGTAGCCTGGCTCACGTCGCTGTCATTCTTCCACACTGTCAGTGGACGAGCGTTGGCTCACTGTAGATTCACTTTGTTTGCGTTATTTCAGTGTAGTATTTATTTATATATTTAATTTTGCAATTAGGCTATATAGGCTGTCAAAAAGGTGTTGTATCGCTATGGCAGGGTTACATGAAGTAAATATGAATGTAATAGACTACTTTGTGCTACTGAATAATGCAGCTGAGATAATAAAGTCTTTGGAAGATGTTTTGTGTCATGTCTATAGGTATATGTGAAATGGTTAGTGGTAGGCCTACATCTCATGGCATTTCAATATATTTCTAGTTTAGTGAGCTACACTTTAGATATTTTCTGAGAGTCTTCGAGTTTAGCTGCCCCCTCCTTATATGGATAAAACATATAACAAGCCAGACATCACTGTTGAGAGAGAACTGCATTAAGTCTAACATATAGGCCTATCTTACAATAAACTTTAAGTAAAGCTGGCTATGTAACCGCATTCATTCCAATATTGTTGCAGAGATGTTTCCTTTTACCAAGATAACAATTTCAACAATTCACTTAGCTCAGTAAGTCAGTATAACGAAACTCTGGAACTATTAGGCTATGACCAAATGTAACACACTAGACCCTTTCACAATAAACAAGCAAACAAACAAACAAAAACAGAACAACAAAGATACCCTCATATGTCTAAACGTCAGTGGAGCCGAAATATAATGGTTGAGCTTGGTTGCTTGCTAAAATATATTGGAAGAAGGCCCCACTACACTGATTGAGTAGATGTAAATACATGTTAATTCATTGGCACTTGTTCTCTCTGTCACAGAGCAAGCACACTCTCGCAGTTCGTTCACGAAACGCATTCTAGTTATATTTATACTGCTGCATTAAAGTGCATTACACAAAGTGGAAATGACTCAAGTCAGGAAACACATGAAGAGTGAACTGAAGAGGGAACAGTGATGACCACCAACAGTGGCTATGGAGGACATGGATTTAAAAGTGCAGTCCGTGACTCTAATCCAATACTCTTTTTGTCAAATTCAGAGAATTGCTCCTTCCAGTCCTCTAGCTGTCTAACCCTAGTTACACATGTGATCTCACTATATTATTGATTCAGTTATGTACTGTTTTTCCATTGATTATGGAGAAAGATTTTGTTTGAAAATGGTTGATTTTCTTATGTTTGTTCATTCATATTTACATTATTCATCAGAGAGAGGGCGAGAGAGAGAGAGAGAGAGAGAGAGAGAGAGAGAGAGAGAGAGAGAGAGAGAGAGGGAGAGAGAGAGAGAGAGAGAGAGAGGAGAGGGAGAGGGAGAGAGAGTAGAGATCAGTGAGCAAGTTATACAAGCAGCCTGAGTGCAAAGATAAATTAAATTAACAAATAATGCTCTCAAATTGAAAGAACACAGTCCTGATAAAAAACAGGACAAAATAAGCATTAAACTGTGTTGATAAAGCATTGCTCAATATTTCCATTCCAATGATGACAGAGAAGGATTAAAGTTTAAAAGTGCTTTATTTGAGCATGATCAAGCATATTATTTATCATTTGACAACATGATCAGTTGAGCAGTGTGTTCTTTTCAAAGAGGAAAGAGCAGGAAGCCACTGAAGTTGCAGTTGTTATTATAATTATCCCAGAGCCTGTAGCCTGCAGGGAGTTGCATGTTGACTACATCTCCCACCTCCAGCTGCAGAGTCACACCACTGGAGAGATAGGAGACATGCCCATCGGTATCATACTCTCCAAACTGCATGACCTGCTTTCCATTCTTATCAATTCTGATATACATATAGCGTGAGGTTAGTATATCCATGACTGTGAATCTGAAGTAGTAGACTCCTTTTACTGGAGCTGTGAAGAAGCCAGTAATGTTGCTGTAGGCCTGTCCAACATTGGTGATGATTTTAGTGAAGACCAAGTTCAGGTCAGTGTTCCCAGCCTCTATGTATCCTGAGTCAGTCAGACCTGCTGAGAATGCCACCTTGGGTTTCACTGTAATCTCTTTCTCCAGATTCACTACTTCAGTCTCAGTGGCTGCCAGTCTGGTCTTCACTGCTGTCAGCTCTGCCTCTTGTGCTGCATGTTCCATCTTCAGTTTATCTACCTCAGTTTCACTGGCAGACAGTCTGGTCTCCACTTGGGCTTCACCAGTGTCCATCCTAGTCTTCAGCACTACCAGTTCTGCCTCTTGAGCTGCTTGTTCCATCTTCAGTTTCTCCACCTCAGTCTCACTAGCAGACAGTTCAATCTTCAGGTTCATCACTTCAGTCTTCATAGTTGTCATCTCTGCCTCTTGGGCTGAATTCACCGTTTCCAGAGCCTCCACTTTAGTCTCAGTGACTGCCAGTCTGCTCTTCATAGTAGCCATCTGTGTGTCTTGTGCTGCTTGTTCCATCTTCAGGTTCATCACTTCAGTCTTCACAGTGTTCAGATCTGTGTGTTGTGCTGCAGTGTCTTTCTTCACATGCTCCATGTCAGTCTCAGTGGCTACCAGTCTCCCAGTGACTGACCTCAGATCATTCCTCAGATTCACCACTTCAGTTTCACTTGCAGCCAGTCTGGTCTTCACAACTGTCATCTCTGTGTCGAGGGCATCATTTTCAGCCTCTACTTTGTGTAGCAGATTTTTGGTGTTCTGTAGCTCATCCTGAGTAAAGCTCAGAGTCATTCTCAGCTCCACTAATGTGATTCCTTGCTTGTCCACCATGTTTCTGAGTTCCCTGAGCTCAGCAGAGACGTCCAGCTGCCTAGTGACAGCAACAGCAGCAGCCCCAGTGCTCTGGCTCTCTGTGTGAACTTCAGTCTGGGTGCTCCGAGTCTGAGATCCACACATGGAGAGCAGCAGCACCAGCAGTGTGATGACAGCCCTCATCATTAACATCACTCCTTCCCTTTCAGTAGTAGTAGTAGTAGTAGTAGTAGTTGCAGAAGTACTTTATGCGCCTCGGTCTGTGAACACCCTCTTTTAGACGTTATTTAGTGATTATTTTTAGAGCTTTCATCATTTTAGGGGCGAGCTTGAGTCCAGGGACACTGATATGGTTATCAGTTATCAGTGTTGTGGGAAAGTGCCAGCCTGTCACAGGGCAGGTAATGTTTCATGTCCTTATTTCACCCCTTCGTCTCAGACTTTAAGAATCACATCTATCCTTTCTGTGAATGCTAGTGAGGATCTAGACTTTAAGAATCACATCTATTCTTTCTGTGAATTCTAGTGAGGATCTAGTTCTCACCAAAGATTAATAGTCACAAATAATTACAAAAACTGTAGAAGAGGAAAAAAAAATAAGGAAATCTTTGGGTGACTTTATGGAATTATATAAATATTATAAATACATAATGATGATGGAAGGCCCAGATAGACTGAATACATGTAATCAATATAGATCGTTGGATTTAGATGGATAGTTTGACATAATGTGTTTTTTACTGATTTATGTTTTTATCAATACCAATGTATTATCATTTCTTTTCTCCAGCCCTCTCCCTCTGCTGTTTCTGCCATCATCAGTAGGTGAATTAATGTTACATCCAGAAGAGTTTCATTTGTAATTGTGTGAAGAGAATAAAGTGTATACATTTGAACAACATTAGCTTCACCAGCACCAGGAGGGGTGTCTGCCTGCCAGTCCCTTAGCTTATCCAAACCTGGGCGGCATGGAGTGGGGTGGGCCTTGGAGAGAGGGGATGCTGGGTTTCA
Organism: Sprattus sprattus; assembly: GCF_963457725.1. Taxonomy (NCBI): domain Eukaryota; kingdom Metazoa; phylum Chordata; class Actinopteri; order Clupeiformes; family Clupeidae; genus Sprattus; species Sprattus sprattus. Next base: position 4,223,712 of record NC_137924.1, on the reverse strand, counting down.
AAACATCAAAACTCTGCCAGATCCACTGATTATAGTGTAACTTTGATATGTGTGAGGCCGTTATCAGACAGATAACTTGATAACTTTCAGCATGGAATATATACATGGCCACTAATCACTTTAATCGCTGTTGTGAAATCTGAAACACCTGTCACTGGTAGGATTGGTAAGGTGAGGTGTGGATTAATGTCCTTATTCAGCCTCACCATTTTTTTAGATTTAATTTGCAAATACCAGTATTCAGCTTGATGTAAACTTGTGCCTCAGATTGTTGTCTTGTCTTCTGTTACACTTCCTCTGTGAGCTTATGACAGCAGGATATTGCATCATAGCTGTGTTATATTTGATATTCAGGCTGTGAGTAAGTCTCATATTTGACCAAATTGTCACGCTGTGCATGTCCTAATGCTGTTTAGAGAACTCTCTGTGTGTGTGTGTGTGTGTCCTAATGCTGTTTAGAGTTCTCTCTGTGTGTGTGTGTGTGTCCTAATGCTGTTTAGAGTTCTCTCTGTGTGTGTGTGTGTGTCCTAATGCTGTGTAGAGTTCTCTGTGTGTGTGTGTGTCCTAATGCTGTGTAGAGTTCTCTCTGTGTGTGTGTCCTAATGCTGTTTACAGTTCTCTGTGTGTGTGTGCATGTCCTAATGCTGTTTAGAGTACTCTGTGTGTGTGTGTGTGTCCTAATGCTGTGTAGAGTACTCTGTGTGTGTGTGTGTGTGTGTGTCTTAATGCTGTGTAGAGTACTCTCTGTGTGTGTGTGTCTTAATGCTGTGTAGAGTACTCTCTGTGTGTGTGTGTGTGTCCTAATGCTGTGTAGAGTACTCTGTGTGTGTGTGTCTTAATGCTGTGTAGAGTACTCTCTGTGTGTGTGTGTGCATGGCCTAATGCTGTGTAGAGTTCTCTGTGTGTGTGTGTGTGTGTCCTAATGCTGTGTAGAGTTCTCTCTCTCTGTGTGTGTGTGTGCATGTCCTAATGCTGTGTAGAGTACTCTGTGTGTGTGTGTGCATGTCCTAATGCTGTTTAGAGTTATCTGTGTGTGTGTGTGTCCTAATGCTGTTGAGAGTACTCTCTGTGTGTGTGCAGTGGGCTTTCTGTGTGGTCTGCACAGGGTAGAGCCTACATTCACAAAGACCCACTCAGTCCAGTGCTAAGTTCAGAGTGTGTGTCCGTGTGTGTGGGTGTGTGTGTGTGTGTGATTGTGTTTGTGTGTGTTTGTTTATGTTTGTGTGTGTGTGTGTGTGTGTGTGTGTGTGTGTGTGTGTGTGTGTGTGTGTGTGTGTGTGTGTGTGTGTGTGTGTACATGTGTGTGTGTGTGTGTGTGTGTGAGAGAGAGATAGAAAGTCACAGATGGAGGGAAATGGATGGAGAGTGATGATCTCCAAATCTGTTCCCATCTAACCCCAAATGATCTAGTGATCTATTCTTTTGATCCATTGATGACGGCCCAATATAAATAGATCAAATTGAATTACAATAGAAAAGTGAATAGATGCGTTGACTTGCAGACTAAATGTTTGTACTTGGCTACCACTATATTGTACGTCTGTCAAGAGTAAATAATGCTCTCAGATTGAAATACCTGATTAAAAACAGGACAGAGTTAGCGTTTACCTGTGTTGATAAATAATTGCTCAATATTTCCAATGATGACACAGAAGGATTAAATTTTTATTTGAGCGTTTTATGTGAGCATGATCATGAAGCATATTATGTATCATTTGACAACATGAGCCGTTGAGCAGTGTGTTCCCTTCAAAGAGAAAAGAGCAGGAAGCCACTGAAGGTGCTGAAGTTTCTAGAATCATCATACAGATTATTGCCTGCAGGGAGTTGCATGTTAACTACATCTCCCACCTCCAGCTGCAGAGTCACACCACTGGAGAGATAGGAGTCATGCCCATCAGTATCATACTCTCCCAGCCACATGAGCCGCTCTCCATTCTTAACAATCCTGATATTCATCCAGCGTGAGGATAGCATATCCATG